>NC_081292.1:28930263-29233421 GCF_030435805.1 Mustela lutreola | reverse complement strand
AACCTCAAAATACCCAGAATTACAACTTGAGAAGACATGTAGATGTGATTTTTAGTTGAATCCATCTCTTAACTCTTCAAGCCTCCTGCCTGATGGCTGAGACAGGAGAAATAACAGATTAAATAACTATGAAGATACAAGCCAACAATATAAGTCATTATTGAAAAGTAGAGCCAAGACAAGACCCAGTATTTAGAATAAGGCTTTACTCCTTCTGTAAGATTTTTAAGGAAGAAAATCCTTTATGAGCATTCTTGTGTAAAAACTCCTGAGCCATGTCGTGAATCCTTCTAGCAAATCTAGCTCTAAAAGTCTGAAACATGAGAGACTACGGATTCCAAGAAACAAACTGAGGGTTTTAGAGGAGAAGGCGCGTTGGGGGGATGACTGAGCCTGGTGATTAGTATTAAGGAGGGCACGGATGGCATGGAGCACGGGCTATTATACTCAAACAGTGAATCACCGAACACTACATCAAAAACGAATGATGTACTGTATGGTGACTAACATAACACAATAAAAAAAGGAGAGAGAAAAAAATTCCAAAACATTCTCAAAAGCTTAGTTGCTATTCTAAGTCAGTGAGAGTTTGACTATTAAACTTCCAGATGAAGACTCCCCGTGGAGCATTGCAGTCTATGGATCTTTCACTTGTTTGCAATTGCCTTTCTTTCCTGCCTGCTTGCCATTTGTAGGTTTAGGGTTTGTTTTTTGTTTTGTTTTGTTTTGTTTGTTTTTAATACTAGTGATGGTTGGTTTACAGATTCCAAGTCAAAGCAATGCAGACTTCTGTTGGCTCTACTTTCATTAGAGCTAAAGCTGATTTCATCTCATCATTATTATCTTTATTAGGTATGACTTATACCTGCTCTTCTATTGCAGTGATTATGAGAGGGCTGTGAATGCGAATCTCTGTAGGATGTAGGGTCAAGGTCTAATTTAATCCCTCATTTTTAATGATGGGGTCAGAAAGTACTGGGTGCTGGCATTTGCGTTCTTCAGTCTATATTTCTGTTTCATGGATTTTTGGGTAACCTAATCACTAATGACAATTACCCCTCCCCACCTTCTTTGTGAAGAGTACATCATTTCTATCTTGGAAACTTCAGGGGTTTTTGTTTGTTTGTTTTTTGTTTGTTTGTTTGTTTTTAAGATTTTATTTATTTATTTGACAGAGATCACAAGTAGGCAGAGAGGCAGGCAGAGAGAGAGGAGGAAGTAGAGAGCCGCTGAGCAGAGAGCCCGAAGTGGGGCTCGAGCCCAGGACCCTGGGACCATGACCTGAGCCGAAGGCAGAGACTTTAACCCACTGAGCCACCCAGGCGCCCCGGAAACTTCAGTTTTGAAATGCTGCTATGTGAAGGCTCTGCCATGCAGAACATCAGACCAGAATATGCTTTTGAGAAAAGTGGCCTCATCTCCTCCAGGAAGACATTCTTATCCTGTCACTACATCAGTCAACGAATGCAAGCAAATATTTAGGGGAAAGACATTACGAGTCTATCTGCATGACACCAAGAAATCTATTCTAACTGATTTTTCATCCTGGATTAAATATTAATCTTGGAATCACATGGATAGAAGCACTAGAGGGAACCCCACCCCAAATCCCACAAGGCATGTGTGCAGCCGCATACAAACACACACAAGAGCATCAACTGTTTAACCGAGGCAATTAGAATATATTAGCTTTGTTGTTAGGGAGAGGAGCTGATATCATCATATCAAGCTATGTCTCAGGCTTGCCGGTAGGTACTTAAACCCCATTATCTCCATCATGGTCTCACTACAGCTGTGATTTCTCTGATGATAAAATCAGGGATCAGAGATCAGGGATCAATACAGCATCTCTAAATTGTGTAGATACTGAAGACAGAAAATTTGCCTTTTTGTTTGTTTGTTTCTCTTTTTTTAAGCCAACATTCTGATGACGGCTTATGACCTAATAGGATAAATAACTAAAAAAAACCATAAACATTTTGCTGAATGGTAATATTAGATGTTGAAAAAATTGCAATTAATTTTACATGTTATAGTACATGAACACAATGTACTCTTCTCACTGTTGGAAATTTAATTTAGGGGCTCAGTTTTTCCATTTCCACTTTTAAGGAGTTATTTGCTAATAATCTGTTAGTTTTAGACCACATGGGAAATTCAAGAGAACATAGTTCATAGTGTTTCAACACTAAAGCAAATACTATTATGAAATTAAATGTTCCCATACAATGTCCAATAGATAGTTGGGTTTACACACAAGAGATATGATTTTCTAAAGTATTCTTTACCACAGTGTACTAAATCACAAAGTATTTCCTTAAATTGTCAAAACTTAATACACCATCAAATGAAAAATAAAGAACTTGAAAAAAATTGCTATTGGAGTAGAGCAATATTAAGGGCCTCCATTAAGAAAATCCCTTCGGTTACTTTATTACTTCCAATTTCATTAATTGCTGAGTGTCTTTGGCTAGATCTTGCACCTGAGTAAAGGTCATGGATCACAAATAGAACAAGCAAATGTAAATTACCCTTAAAACTTCTTCCATGAGTATTGTGAGTGTATTTCTAGAGTTTCACTCCACCACAAATATGCTGAAGAGAAATGAGGAAAGTCCAAACCATATTCATTATTAAACAAGCTACGCGTACAGAACAATACACTTTGAAAATATTTCAGAACAAATAACTGGTTTGAGCTAAACAACTAGTAAAGTAAAAGGAAAATTTTGGCCTTAAGGTTTAGTGTAGCTGAATCTTAAACTTGGATTGTATCATTTTCAGAAGAATGCATTGGAATACTAAGGACAGTGTATCTTAGTAAAGCTGAGTCCATACAATTTTGGTCTCCTCTTAAAGATTAAAAGAGTTACATCATTCTAAACTACATTAAATTCTGTAAACTTGATAGAAGAGAGACAATATTAACTTTTTAGAGGAGGAGGTTTTAAATAGTCTACCCATGATTCTGTGAGTTCTACAAATACTGTATTCAACATTATTTTTGATGCCATGTTGTATCTGTTCTCCTTTTTTGGAAAGTCAATCAATAACTCCCTAAGGGGTGGGAATATTTGTCCATGGAATAAGGAAACTAGGAGTGAAAGAGCCTCCAGAAACAAGTGGTCAGTCCCAGGTCCAAAGAAAATGGTTTTCAAATGTTTGGAATCACTCATTTCTCATAGAAGAAGGAGAGGAGGAAAATCTCTGGCAATTTATTCTCGGTTTATCTTCAGTTGTCTACAGTAAGTAGCCATCAATACCAAGATTTGGCTGAGGGATTGTAAGTGTTTAGAAAAATACTCATAAAGAAGTCTTACAGAGCTGTGTAATAACAAATAACATTTTTCTCTCCTCCTGCCCTCCCCTCCCCACACCTCCTCCTTAATCAAACTCTTATTCCTCCTAAAACATGGCTTTCCTTAAAGCAGGCCATTTCATCTGACTTCATTCAAGACTAAACCTGGACATGAACTATCTTAAGGAAAAATGTAAATATTCTTCAAATATATTTATATGTAAGAAAATATTTTGTTGTTCTGAACACTTTCATGTTTTCATAAGATCATGTTTCAAGTGTGAAAATGGATGCTTCTGATATTTCTGTTTAACTTAAGTCCCCATTTTCATGGGGGGGGGGTGGCTCGGCTGTAGAGTTGAGCCACTGGATGTGGCTTTGTCCTCACAGAACCAGGCAGAGGTTCTGCATCTCAGAACCTCAATGAGAAGCCAAGAGAAGAACACATCATATGTGAAAAACTACTGCAGAAATGTACTTAAGGGAACAAAAGGCTCTTCCCATTCTTCAGGATCTCATGGTCCAATGAGGAAAACCAAAAACCAATGTGATACCATTTCAAGATATAACTGTTGGCAATATTTAGAGTACAAATTAGAGGTGTCAGAAATGTTTTAAAGGAACAATTGTTAAGACAACTTATATATTATGATTCTATTTTGTGAACTACAATTAGAAATACCAATTGATTTAATCATTAATTTCATTAATTACCCAGGGGAAAAAAGGTCAGATAAGGCCCTATGATATTTTTATTGTATGTTCGGTCTGTAAGTATAATTTCAAATCACTCAGCAGAAAATCTCGTTTACAAAGTTGCACACTAGGGAATAGTTTTGTTGCTGAGACAGTTAGCACTAAATGAGCTATGCTGACAATAACTAAATCTTGGTGGTTCTAATTTTGATATTCAAATAATCTCTTGAAAAGAGTTGCCATGAATGTCTGTATACAATGTGGTGAGGCCTGTTTACATTCTTCTACACCAAACACATGCATGGAAAAAGCCAACCTGGGGTGATTGATTTATGCCATAGAAATCTGGTCTAGAAAAATAAAGGGGCTCCGTGAAATGGTACAGCTGGGACAGCACATTGTGGGAACTGTCAAATCTGGATTCAGCAAGAAAATAAAAGACAGTTTTGTGGCCAATAAAAAACAAATTCACATAATGATCATCTGCATGTCCTTCCTCACGGAGGAGCATCTGGGTCAAGTCCGTACTGCAGGCTTTCCAGTAGAGTAATGGAAATGAAAGCACTTTGAAAATTATGAAAGAAGGATGAGATAAGCAGCAGAGTTGGCTGGAGCTCCTGCAACTTATTTGAGCCCCAGAGCAACACTCTTAAGTGATTATTTGGTTCCTCTCGGAATAATGAACTTAACTTTTGTGCACAAGACTGTTTTTGACTTGTAACAAAGAGAAAGCTGGAGTGGTATGGGCTGATATTGATAAAGATGGAGACTTTCCAAAAAAGGAGAACAGATACAACATGGTATCAGAATAAGAATCCACCTAACCAAAGGTCTGAATTCAGCAGTCAGAACAGTTTCTGGATTCTTGGAATGTCTTGGTCAGCAATAATAAACCACTCCCCACTTGGTACACAGAAGAATGACCTGGAAACTTATCTTCAAAGGCAGTTGATGTGGCCCTGCCCCCAAGAGATTCTCCCTGTTTGGATGATTTCTATGCCGTAGTCCCCTGACCGCACCTTGAAAACTACTGACTCCTAGTCCCTGCTGTAGAGCCTTTAAGTCTCTTGTTTATTGCCCAATTCTTTTTTTTTTTAAGATTTTATTTATTTATTTGACAGAGAGAGACAGCCAGAGAGGGAACACAAGCAGAGGGAGTGGGAAAGGGAGAAGCAGGCTTTCCAATGAGCAGGGAGCCCCATGCGGGGCTCGATTCCAGCACCCCGGGGATCATGACCCGAGCCAAAGGCAGACGCCCAATGACTGAGCCACCCAGGTGCTCCAATTGCCCAATTCTTGATAAGCAGCCACATGGAGAACCTCTTGTGAGTCAACCTATTTCATCTTTGTAGTCCACAAATTATTTAAACTTGAACAACATCCCTAAGTATCTGTTAAATTAATGAAAAAAAATCAACCCCAGATTAAGGAATAGATTTTAAAGTTTTCTGGTGATGCCCAATTTGCCTGTAGATCTATCCTCATAATAAGATAATTAGTTCTATTTGGGTTTTTTTTTTTAAATAGTTTTCAGCTCAGTGAAAGCATTGCAGTAAGTATACTGGATCATGGTTAGAACTATCCCTTGTATATCACGTTGCTTGAAATTTCAGTAACACTTTAATGTCCTAAATTACTAATTCTCCTAATTTAATAACAAAAAATAAAGAAAACTGACACATTGTTTCTGCCCTCAGGAGATTATAATTTAGTGACAACATATTAACAGAGAAACATGAGAGAAATACAAAATACATAATTAAAGTACATAATTGGGAGCCAAGCTGTATGATTTCAGACTACAAATAGCTGAGTGCTTCAGAGGAAAAGGGGCATTAGTGGGACTGGAGTAATTAAGGAGGACTTTGAAGAAAAGATAGAACTTCTTTCAATGATATATTTGATTTAGATATTTAAACGAAAAAGAACATATGTGAGAGAAATAAGATGAATGGGGACAGGGAGACACAACAGATCTTAGAGAAGGTCTCTGGATGTTAAAGGTAGATATCCAAAGCATGTCCGTTTCATGAGGGATTAATTAAAGAAGGCAGCTAGTCCTTTAATATTTGCCACCACCAATAAAGCCCCAAGTAAGGAAAAAGGGAATGAAGTCAACTTATAGTTGGCGAGAAAATATTCCACCTATACACTCTGAGTGTAAATATGAAGGGAAAAAAACTTCTGGGTCAGCATGTTTGTTTTCTAAACTTGTGAATTTCATTTATTATCTATAGAAAAGATACCACATGATTGGTCTTATAGATGTTATAATTCTAAAAAGTGTTCTTATAGTCTTAATTTTCCAAGTGAAAAAATATATTTGTGTGTATATATATATATATATCTTTGTTTTTATGTTATATTGTCACCATATATTTAAAAGTATTTATACTCGTATATATTGTTCAGGGGTCCTTACCAACTCTGGACTTAGCAAATTATGTGAACCATAGAAATCAGAGCTAGCTCAGGGACCTAGGCCCTTCATGAACTTAGGCTTCAAGATTAAATAGAAAATCGAAAAGCATGTAAGCGCTTAGCTTTAGATTACTTCTGACAACATCATAGACTTGCATGTTGCTTCTGCTGTGCTTCTGAATGCATTGGCTTCCTTCTGTCAGGTTTAGAGAGTCGTACGCTGACTTGCTTCATCACTTGGGAATTAACTGTTGTGTCCTTGTGGGACAAAGACTCTTGTACAAGAAAGTGCAGTATTACATGCGCTGCTGTGGGAAACGATGTGTCTGTTCCAATACGTGTACTGTGAGCAATAAAGAATCAAACTGAAAGACTTGGCTCTTCAGCTTTCCTTTTCTTCCCAATTATTTAGTTTTTGGTGTAATTTAACCCTAAACCGCTTACCTCGAAACTTCTTTTTAATCCAGTGACACCCAACATGATCCACTGTGGGTTGGTTTATTGGTTGGTTGAAATGATCAGAAGTAATACACAGACGGACATTTCCCTTTTTAATGACAAATTTAATATGTACTGGATGGAAAAATATAACTACCCCATCAAATTCATGATGTCATTGATATTAATGAATTCCCTTAATGTTGACTTTAGATAAGACAAAGCCATGAGGGTTAAATATGCTGAAGTTTCGGCAGGACTGAAGTAATTCTTTTAAATGTCTATAACGGTCCCTTTTTGAACAATAGCAAATAAACTCAAATACTTGTGTGTTCCTGTAAAGCAGATTGCCCTGTTACCTTTGTAATTCCAAGTAATCTCCAACATACCTGGAATAGACAGGTAAAAATATACAGACTATAAGGCCTGGCTCTCTATGAAAATGGGTTTAGTTAGTCCCTGGGGTCACCACTCTAGTTAACAGACTCCATTTGATAAAGTTCATTTCATGTGGAAAAGGAGATGCTTGCTTAAGTAAATCTCAAGCTTAGCTTGAACAACCTCATTCTTTCACACTTGGAAAACATGGGGGAAATAACATAAAAAATACACTTGAAGCACTGTAACATTCAGTGAACAAGAGAGGATTCTTTAAGTAAGAATAAAACAATCTTGCCACCACTAACACTATCTATATTTCAAATTTGTTCTTATATTATGATGTATAGCACTTCCAGCCTATGTAAATTTTTCTCATTTCCCCCAGGTAAATAGTTTAGTGGTATTATACCAAGTAACATATTCTTTTTCCCCAGAACTCCTGAAAATGGTGTAAAAATCAATAAGGACACGTTTCGTACTCACTGTGGTTAGCAAAGCACAGTGACTAACTTGGTGCCCAGCATGCAATGAATCCTCCAGAAATATCTATTAATGGATGTAAACGAATGTGTTTACTAAAGAATATAATGAAAAGAAAGAACTTACACCACAGATAAGAACTGTTAAGAGTGTAAATTGCATATAGACACTGAAAAGTCCTAGACCTCCTAAATCTCAGACATCATCCACCTTTTCATCTCAACCTTAAAATATGTTCAGCTTCAAGATGGAGTACTATTTCTTCCGGCCTGAAAATCCACTCAAGGCTCAATGTGACCATCCTGTCTGCTTCACAGAATGGCCAGCTCTGCTGCTAGGTTTGTCATGAAAGCTGAGACAATGTAGATGAATCTGTGTGAATAAATTTGCATGGTGGTAGCAAGCCACTTGTGGAGCTGTGGGCTCCATCTCCTCATTAACCCCCAAGATTTCAGCACAGGTGTGGTGGACAGTTCCTCACGCACGGCTTTTCTCCCGTCTCCAGCAAACCAAAGTGACTGCTTTTCTTCCTCCTGGTGTTCTCCAAAACTGTGGAAACTACTCAGCTGCAGCAAAGTAGCCAAGAGTTAGGAGGTAAATTCCCCTTTGATGAGAAAAGGGAGGGAAACAGTGAGGGGAAAAAACCGATGGACAAATGTTCCACCCTTTCTTTTGGTGGAATATTTCTGAGGCATCTTCAAAATGGTTCCTTAGGGTCAGCATGATCCAGCCCCCATTCTACACATTGGTAACCAACTCAAAAGCATACCCTTCATTCACTTCCCTTCCTTCCTCTGTCTCGCTCTCCCAACGTTCTCACTTCTGCTTCCTGAATTTACCTCCAAAATGTAGTATGTCCTCCCAAATCCTTGCCTGAGGCTTTGTTTCAGGTACCGTTCAATGCTACAATTTTTTTTAAGTAGATGTCTAATGAGTGGTGGATTAGATGCCATCATAAGAATGAGACACCAAGAATAGATCTCATTGTATTTCTATTCAGAGTTTGCCTTCTAAAATCTCAAAGAGCTGGCACTGCTTATATATATCAGTTGTTACACCCCTAATACGGTATAATTTTAAGATTTACAAAAAAGTTCCTTCTCTGTACTAGTGAACCATAATGGATCTTGTCTATTCATTTTTGTCTCCTCATTCTCTATTATGTAATTCTTAAGTACTTAACATACAATCATTGCATCTGTAAAACAAAGATAGAAACACCTAATTTATGCATGCACTGTGAGGATTAAATTAAATTATACATAAAAGTAGTTATAAGATACACAGCCAAGGATATATTTTCAACATTAATCTAAATTATTACTAATCAGATTCAAGACTAATCAGAATTCTAACCATATCAAGTTACAAATATTCATTGAGAAATGCTGTGCACAAAGCACTTCCTACATGCTAGGATAAGACAAAAAGGCAATAAAAATTGTCCTCAATAATTTATAATCTTGCTAAAAGACCAAATGCAAACACTTAAAATTTAAGTAATAGCACAATATTTAACTAGCAGTTCAAGATGCCAAGAGAAGCAAAAAGGAAGTGCATGGTGGGTTCCCCAATTATTAACATAGAGAATAGTTGCCAAGAAAATTGAGAGAAGAGAAAAAGCCTTCCAGGCTAAGCCTGCAAGAAGAGGCAGTGGGATATGAGTTGATTGTTCACAGAGAGATATGAAAGAGCAGAGAAGGGATCAGGTGCAACAAACAGCAAGGGAGGCATTCACAGCACACCTCAGCAAATGAGAAGGCATAAGATGGCACAGAGACAGAGCAGAGCAATAGGAACTATGAAAATTTAACTTGCTTACAATAGGATATCAAGAGCAGAATAACAGTCTAATTCAGGTATTGCTCATAGGAAAGAGGAATTTTGGGGGGCTGTTTTCTTGCAAACTAAGACATCTTGAAAATATCCGGTGTGAAAATAATAATACTATTATGGACTGAATATTCATATTCAATATTCATGCTCATATTCATCCCCCTAAATCCATATGTTGAAATTCTACCCCACAGGGTGGTAGTATTTGGGGGTGGGGCTTTTAGGTCATGAGAACAGAGCCTTCATGAATGGGATTAGCCCCCAATAAAAAGACCACAGAAGCTCCCTTTGATCCTTCTGCCACGTTAGGTAGAACAGAGCAAGGCTACCATCTATTTATGAGACACCGAATCTATCAGTGCCTTAATCTTGGACTTCCCAGACCCCAGAACTATGAGAAATTTTTCTTGTTTATAAGCCACCTAATCTATAGTATTCTGTGATAGCAGCCCCAATGAGCTAAGACAAATACTCTGTTGCTTAAATTGTTTCTGGTTTAAAATAAATAGAAAGTAAGCAGAATGATAGTACTATCTCGGAACCTGTCTATAAATCTAAATTATTACAAAATAATATGTTTACTAAAACAAAATTTAAATGTTGATCATGGAAGTCGAGGAGGAAAACAATTTGGTCTAGAATATTTTCCTTATGAATCCCAAAATTATTTTGGCATTTACAGTTCTACAGTTTTTTCAATTAGTTAAATGGCAAAATTAGGCCAATCCTTTTATCAGAATCACTAACAAAATTTGTAACCATCAAACTATAATTCAAGTGCAACAGGGCTTTTTTTTTTTTTCAGGGAGTTTTAAAATGCTCTACTTGAGTCAATTAGCTTCATATTTTGTTATATAACAGTGTAAGCCCGAAAGCTTCATCCTAACCCCAAACACACACACACACACACACACACACACACACACACATACACACACTCTTAGATCATAGAATTTATAGAAGTATAAAATAATAGGAAGCTCAGAATGTGCATAGTCATCTTTTTTCCTCACTTTATCCACACATTTATTTATCATCTAAAATATGTTGTGAATCTAGTACATGACTTGGTCATTCTCAGGTATTATAAAAGAGACTCTGGTTGACTCCAGCTTATTTCTGATCTATTTCTACAGCTTTTTCCAACTTACTCTCTCAAAGAGACTCCAGTACTGATAATTAAAATGTTGTTTCAACTTTTGCCCCACACTAAACCTTGAATGTCACATGTCTCATGTTAGGTGACACGGTTGTGGCAACTTCCAAGTTTGACAAAGACTAAGTCTTAAACTGGAAAAGAAAAAGTGAAAATCGGTGACAATAATAAATATTAGAATATCGATTTGTTTGTTTGTTTAGTTTCTTAGTCCTCTTGGCCATGACTGGAGAGAGGTGTATGGAAATATCCTGAGACAACATCCCAACAGCCAGCTGAAGGGAAGAAAAGCAACAACAACAACAACAAAAAAGAGCCGGGATCAACGAAAACAACTCTTCCAAATAACATATTCTGTGTTAGATCTACAGGAGAAAGAGTTCTTTTAGTGTTTAATATTCAATATTTAATGCAAGCACCCTTATTTCATTCACAATCAGTCATTTTCTCTGGAAAGGATATAATTAGTTACCAGAAGGACTGGAGACAGCTAAAAGAATCAGTGCCCTTGCTTGGAACATGGAACACATTATTTTTAATGCCAAGATGTGAAGGATGTGGAGACACTGATTTTTACAGCCAAACGGTGAGCTATAGTTTCTTTCAAATTGGACACTTGCTAAGTTTACCCACATCACACATTGTTCATCTAGGCTATAATTCACACTGTCCTACTTGCTAATAAGAGAGTGATGGACATTATTAGTATGCCTTAGTATGAATTGCTGCCCTTTAATTTCTTTTTAAAGACTTTTTATTTATTTTTTTAAAGATTTTATTTATTTGAGAAAGAGAAAGCATGAGTGGGGTGGGGGAACAGGAGGGGCAGAGGGAGAGAGAAAAGCAGACTCCTTCACTGAGCAGGACCCTGGGATCATGACCTGAAGCGAAGGCAGACAGTTAACTCATTAAGCCACCGAGGCACCCCCCCCACACTTTTTTTGTCTTAAGATTTATTTATTTCAGAGAGAGAGTGCATACATGCTATTGAGTGGGGGCGGGGGCAGAGGGGGAGGAAGAGAAGCAGACTGTCCACTGAGCCTGCAGCCAGAGGCAGGGCTCCAACCCCAGACCCGGAGACGTGATCCGAACTGAAACCAAGAGCCAGTGGCCCAACCAAGAAAGCCACCCAGATTCCCCTGTGCCCTTTCATTTTTTTATGTCAGTTACATATGTTTGGATTTTTATAAAAATGAATATTGTCACATAGTGATCCAAAGGTGCATGTGCACCCAAATGTTTATAGCAGCAGTGTCCACAATAGCCAAACTATGGAAAGAATCTAGATGTCCATCAACAAATGAATGGATAAAGAAGATGTGGTATATATATATACAATGGAATACTATGCAGTCATCAAAAGAAATGAAATCTTGCCATTTGCTATGACGTGGTTGGAACTAGAGGGTATTTTGCTTAGCGAAATAAGTCAATCAGAGAAAGACAACTATCATATGATCTCCCTTATATGAGGAAGTGGAGATGCAACGTGAGGGATTTGGAGTCTAGGAAAAGAATAAGTGAAACAAGATGGGATTGGGAGGGAGACAAACCATAAGAGATTCTTAATATCACAAAACAAACTGAGGGGGGTTGAGGGGAGGGGGGTAGAGAGAGGGTGATGGGGTTATGGACATTGGGGAGGGTATGTGCTATGGTGAGTGCTGTGAAGTGTGTAAACCTGGCGATTCACAGACCTGTACCCCTGGGCTAATAATACATTACATGTTTATTAAAAAAAAATTTAAATTTAAAAAAAGAAAAGAAAAAAATTAATATTGTTATATCTTATAATGGGAATGATAGAGTCAAATAGAGTGACACTTAGAAAATCCAGAGGGATTCAGATTCAGCATCAAAACTGCTACTTCCATGAAGCAAGCACTGAGAAGGAAGTTGAGGTGAAGGCCATCTATCTACAGAATCAGAGAGGGAACCCGGCCCATTAAGAAAAATGGCTCCCACATAATTCAACTTAGGACAAGTGGGGAGTGAGCATCTACAAGGCAACCCCACTGTCACTGGCGGCTTATGAAATGCACTATGTACACTAGACGGGCAGCTATTTGAATACTTAAGTTGCTAAAAGGTGACAGATTCTTTCTTTAAGAGTTTGAAGGGTTACTCTTGGTACCTCTTCTTACCGTTCTCTTTTTAAGTTCACATTCTAGAAGTCTTAACGAAACTCCCTGCACCCTCATTCTCCATTCTCACCCCCCACCCCTCTGTGAGAGGGCAGAAAACACAGTCGCAAACCACCGGACCACAGAAAGGCAACTTGTACATTTGTTGGTGCCACTCCTAGGAGGACAAAGCAGGATATCGCATTCTGTAGTCTCCTATTGTTGAAAGGACACAGAGCAAATAAAAAAGTCTTCTTCCTTATCAGATTTCAGAAAAAGATATCAAACGCAAATATACTGAAATAATAGAAAGGCAGCAAAAAGGGTGATCTTCTCTGCTAAGAATTTGACATTAACTCCCAGTGCCCCAAGGCAAGAGTGCAATGTTTCTGTTTCCTAGCGAATTGAAATCTGGGGTCCTGAGTAGGTGTTTGTGCTGTCTAAAATAGAAGCAAATGTATTCTGAATTTTCCTGGGTGTCACCACCAGTCCATGAACACAAATGAAGTCACATTAGTCCTGAATGTCACTGGCTGGTCAACCTGCCGAGCTAACCAGAGGGCCTCAGCATCCTGTTCCGTTGTTACGTGTGGATCTGGCGGGGAAGGGGATCCCTTTGCTGAGATGCTGTGTCAGCTCGTTCTTCGACCTCAGGCCTCTCAATGACCCAAATCACCAACGCTTACCATCACCCAGCTGCCGTGCTGCCTTCTCTCACCATGATAACCCAGTTTTGCCCACAGAACCATCTCTTTGGACTGCAAAATGTACAGAGCTTTTGAGTTGCCAGAAAGAAAAGCATTTCTTTTCCTGCTACACAGAAAATGCTCTTCGCCCCTCCTTCATATCATCTTTTTTTGTTTTTTTTTTAAGATTTTATTTATTTATTTGACAGAGAGAGATCACAAGTAGGCAGAGAGGCAGGCAGAGACAGAGGGGGAAGCAGGCTCCCTGCTGAGCAGAGAGCCCGATGCAGGGCTTGATCCCAGGACACTGAGATCGTGACCTGAGCCAAAGGCAGTGGCTTAATCCACTGAGCCACCCAGGCGCCCCTCATATCATCTTTTGTAGTAAACCGGGGTCTGTATACCACTGCTTATGTCCTGCGCGTAACAATATGTCCTATGAAAACAGGCTCCAGCTTCCACCTGCAAAAGTTCTCTTGCTCGAAGGTCAAATCCAGCCCAGGTACAGGGCTGCTCTTTGCCTTCCTCCAGGCTCTGCTTGATTCAGAGACTTTTCACAAGACTTCTGCCTCTGGTTTTTTTCTCCTTTAATACAAATCAACTCATGAATGTAAATGATGAAGGTCCGTGGCCCAGTGGAGCAGCAGACTGAATCCCAGTACAGATTCAGTGAAAATTACAGCTGTATTGAAAACAGATTGTGAGGAAGGAGGTAGGTGTTGCTGGTTTACTTCTTTGGGGGACTTGAAAGAACAAATATTAAAGGAAAGAAAAATTCAAGGGATCCTTAGCTTGCTGCAAATCTGAGTTCAGTCCTACCCAAACCAGGTTGGTTGGTTTGTTTTTCTTTTTTTTTATATTTTTTATATTTATATTTTCTTTCTTTTTTTTATATTTAAGATGTATTTATTTATTTATTTATTTGACAAATAGAGAGAGAAATCACAAGTAGGCAGAGAGGCAGGCAGAGAGAAAGAAGCAGGCTCCCTGCCAAGCAGAGAGGCCCAATGGGGCACTCAATCCCAGGATCCTGAGATCATGACCTGAGCCGAAGTCAGAGGCTTAACCCACTGAGCCACCCAGGTGCCCTGTTTTTCTTTTCAAATAAGAACTTTTGATATCAACTTTAGACATGATCGTTCTTGGCCTCAGACTGTCTGAATAAGCAGGCCCCCCAAGCATTCAGGGGACATGAATGTGGAAGGCCAAAATGAGACCTATTTAGCTCCCATTAGCAAAATGAACAGAAAGAAAACAGAACTGCAAACTGCTTAGTTTAACCAAAACTGACAACTGATAAAAATGGAATTTTGAAAGCAAACAGGATAATGTAGCAGTTAAGATGCTAAAAGCAAACGTATTCAGTGGTATTTATTCCACTTTCTAGCCGTTCCTCTGAAATCCTATAGACCAGATCAAGATAACAGCATTCGAACCAACAAACCTAGACCCGCTGATTTTATTCAGTGCATTTGGAGAGAGGTCCCAGAATCTACTACACTCCACTTTCTCCACCAGCTGTAACCGTTCAGGGAGGGCTTCAGAAAATTCAATTTTATGGTGAAAGGCTGCAGCATTTCTCTCTCCGTGTGCTAGAGTCTCAAACTATTCATTCCCTCCATTCATGGTGGTCTCAGGAGAGAAGGAGGTCTACATCTTCAGTTGCTGGTAAATACAAAACAGAATTTCTGTTAGCAAACGAAGGATGCAAATCACAGTCTTGATTTTGGTTTGTACATGCAAATCAGCAAGCAGCAGCTCAGCCAGGCACCCTGAACCCAGCAGGACCAGAGTCCAATAAGCATCCCTTAAATGGAATCCTGGAAGTCCTTTCTCTTCTTGCATAGTCCCTCTCCTGGAGCACGTTGCCCAGCAATTAAAGGTGTTGAATTCATGCAGAGTGCCTGTTACCCAGATGAAACCACACACAGAAAATTGGGAGACACACGGCAGCATCAAGTACGGTAATTAAGGAAATTGTCTTTATGCTTTCCTATGAATATGAATGACGGCATAAATGGCAGAGAAATGCAGCCTCTTCATTAGGAAGAGAGCCTGAGGCAGGCAAGGCACCCTGTCTCCAGGAGATCCAGGAAGGCTTAGGAGGGAGAGATAGAGACAGAAGCCAGGGTCTTTCAGTAAAATGTAGGAGCCCAGCTACTTGCAAATAGAAAAATAAAAATGGACAAAACTTGAAGCCTGGGTGCAGTGGCTGATCCATCAGCCTGGGTCAGAAAGAGGACGGAAAGCGCCTTGGCAGAATGTCATGTCTGAAAGTCTCCTGGGGAAAGTGCCAGATTGTGCCCCAGAAGGGGGTTTTCGCCTACCTCGCCTCAGCACTGCTCGTCTTTCCCATAATTCCTGCCCGACCAGGAACACTTTTGAACCCTCCTGTGTTCACCGTGTTGTGCATCCCCTGACAGCGAGGCGGCACAAGCCGTCGGTTCTAAAGAGAGCTGAGGATGAGTGCAGGGAGGTGCTGGCCTGGGCTCAGAGAAGCACCTGGTGCCTGGCTGGGAATAAAGAGCAAGGCCTTGGTCCAGGGTGATGGGAGAAAAACTCTCTAAAGCCTTGATATGTAAGGGAGTCATTTTAGATTTCAAAGTACATAAACTCTGTTTAAACCCTAAGTCTCATTTATGGCCCCCCCAACCATGCATTGTACACCTGCTGTATGCATGCGTAGCTTCAAGGAAAACCATCTCGTCCATCAGAGCTGCTCTTCCCTGCCTTCCCTGACGGTAAAACTGATGACTCCTGCCTAATGTTCTTCTATCATCTTTTGAGCTTTCACAAGACATAAAAAAGTTTGTAACTATAGAAGCTGTTCATTCTCCAGGATACTCTGTTGTTTGTGAAACTGAGTTTCCTGGGCAGCTGGGCTAGCTTGGGCTCAAAGAAAACTCTTTCTTTGTTTTAGAGATTTAGAAGATTTGCTCATTTGCGTCAAGAAGGGCCACCTTGAGGAAAGCAACCAAGAGACACTGAAGACTGAGGATGTAGATCTGGGGGACAAATGGGGTCCATCATGGCAGGAGTAAAGAAATAGTCAAGAATGAGGAAATAGGGCCCATTGCTTGGATAGTATTTGCCCTGAAAAGGACAACTATGCAGTTCTAGCTCAGTCTCCCTTGTAGACTTAGCCACATGGTCTAAAGCAGTCCCAGATTCATTTCACAATGATCTTGGATTGCCCTGATTTCACTCTGCCAGTTTGAAAAGGCTTTTTAAAATGTTACAGAAATGGGATGCCTGGGAGGCTTACTCCGTTGAGCATCCGGGTCTTGACCTCAGCTCAGGCCTTGACCTCGGGTTCATGAGTTTGAGGCCCATGAGTTCAGGTCCCCACCCTGCGCTGGGCATGGAGCCCACTTAAAAAAAAAAATATTACAGGAACATTTAAACTCGTGCATCTGATGTTCATTGCAAACAAATATTTATAACAGCCAGAAATTAGAAACAATATAAAAACTCAACTTCAGAAGATTAAGTAAATTATGGTATTCTTATAAACGGAATTTCATGGGACCATTAACAAGATACTGCATTTGTGTAATGATCTGATTTTCCATGTCTATTTATGTTAATTTGAATGTTATTTTTATGTAAGTGTTTAAAATCCTTTACCCAGGGAAGAATTACTTGGATAGCCCCCTTGGTTTTTTTGTTTTGTTTGTTTGCTTTGTTTTTTTGTTTTTTTCCAGTGTGGGAAAGTGAGCCCTCTTAGATTCCTGTACCTGGATGAGGTCATGATCTCAGAAGATACCTAGGAATCTGCAGGGCCCTGGGAGACAGGGGGTCACAGCCCCAGCATTCCCTGCCCCTGCACCCCCAAAGACAAGAACTCAGGGAGGCCTGATGGAGCTTTCTGGGTTTGTGCTGACCAAGTTTCACTGGCAAGAACTAACAAGGGGGCACCTGAAATAAACTGACCTGAATGAAAAGGTTCGTGATTCCAGGCTTTTGGCTGAGCTTTAACACCAGAGCCTAAGAGTTTGGGCGGTAGAGCTGATGCGAATACTTCCTGCGTCTGGTTCTGGACTTCATGCGTCTGGTTCTCGGGCGCCAGGCCCCTGGAGCGCAGCGGCTGCGCTCTGGGAAACAGTGACCGTGCCAAGAACACAGCCAACTTGGGAATCCAAGCATGGAATGTGGGTGAAGCGGAGAGAAGATAACGCAGCCCGTCTGCTCTCTCGATTCAAACCTGGTCAGCTGGGGCACAAGCACCCCTGTCTCCCCACCCCCCACCCCGAAGGAGTTCTGCCGGACTCCACACCCACCGCGCTTCGCGACTGCTTGAATCCCACCGAGTAAGAAGCACCCAGGACAGTGCCCAGCCTCAGTGAGTACTCGACAAACAGCCGGCGCTGTCTGGTGGGAGCTCATCGCAAATGTATGCGCAGCTCCTTTTCTTATGATTAATCAGGGTAGATTTGTACCCGCATTTCCGAATAAGGCATGCTTTTTCTTGCTCCAAGTCACCTTCCCTGGAAAATTTGTCCTTCCTGTGCATTATTTATCATTTATATCTACTTGTAATGTGGTGAGATAACAATTACACAAGTCACCAAATGAGTCAGGTTAACTTCAAGCTTTGTTTGAGTCTAACATGAAATGTGCGGTTCTCAGTCTTCATAATAAGATGTTTCTATAGTATATCCGTTGGTATATTTCAAGGGCAGTAACAGAAGCCGTGACTCACCCAGGCTTAAACAATAAGGAACTTTATTATTCAGATAGCAGGAAGTAAAGTAGTTAACTGCAGAGTGATGTGATTCAGTGGCTGAAGCTATCGCATCAGGCACCCAGAATTTTCTACCTTTCTGCTCTGCTGTCTGGAGTGTCGGCTCTATCCTAAGCATGCTTCTTGCTTTGGTCCGCAGATGTCTGTGGCAGCAACTATAGCAACATGGTGTCTTGTTGATATCTAGAAAGAGAGAGTGAGAGAGAGGAATCACTGCCCAAAGATGGAATGTATCTTTTTGCTGTGGTATGAGCCCAAAATGTCAGAAGCCCACTCCTGCCTCAGAAACTGCTGTGGAGGAATGCCAGGTGCTGGTTGCTTTAGGTTAATTATCCACCTTGGCTCCCCTGGGGGCTGTGGCAGTTTCCTCTTAATGAGCTGCAAGGGGCAGAAATGGATACTTGAACAAAATCGGGATTTCGGTAGGAAAGAGGAAAGGGCATTGAATGTCAGGTAGCTAGCCAGCAGTCCCTGGCTTAGTAGCTGTAGGGGATGATTATTTTTGTGAGGAAATGGGTGTAGGAAAAAGAGGAGCTATGGTCTCCTGGGAGTAGCTGATGTAGAAAATTGCAGGCACACCTCTCTATTTTGAGCAACTTGAGAGAGCAACTTTCTGAAAGTCTAAAAGTATTTCCATCTTCAGTATGTGAGTAGTATGAAAACGTAAAACGGTTATGGTCATTTTCCTTCGTTGATGCCCGCAGTGTTGTGTTAGAAGTCATCATCTTGCTAAATTCAAAATACCCCATTATATTTACACAAGATTTCCCTCCTCAATCCCTTCCTTCGTAAGGGATGAACTGCTTACGGTGAGCTTTTTACATCACCTCCAGGAGATCGATGGCTGGTGACTTCACTCTGTCAGTCATTCACACACAGCTAGATATGCCTGAACCCCTGTGGGTACTCAGCCTGGGTTTCCATTCGGCACCCCTAGCACTCTCCAGCATTAAAAACAGAATTAAACCCGAATGCTCAAATAGCCTACGTATATTCCAATCTGACCTGTACTCTGTGGAAATTGAATAAATGATTGTTCAAGTTAAAACTTTTTCACCTATCAAAAGAATTAACATGATCTGATTAAAGCTTAGTCTGTTGGACTCCAAAAACCAATTTTTAAAAAATCAGACTTTGTGCTCTGAGGCAGTTATTTGAGTTTATAAATCCTTCAGCTATTAACTGACTTTAAGAATTAGCTTCTGAGAGTTTGCTTAAATTATACCTTCTCCATTGCATAAACCCATAGCAACTGGAGTCAGTGAATGTATAAATTATGAAAGCTCTTATTAAGTAATTAATATATTAAGTATCTACTGTGTATGAGGCACAGTGCAAGGTCACCCTTATCCTCAACTGTGAATTGACATAGGTATAGCTATAATGAACTATGCTTTTTTACCTATGGATATGCAAAGTGCTCTGGGATCACACGGACTAAGAGGGAAATTCAGGATACTCCTTACCAAGAAGACAACATTTAAGAAAGGTCTTTAAGTAAAATCTCAGGGCACCTGTATGGATAAATCAGTTAAGCATCTGGCTCTTGATTTCAACTTGGGTCATGATCTCAGTCTTGTAAGATTGAGCGCCCTGTAGGGCTTGGCATCCAGTAGGGCTCTGCAATGCAGGAAGAGCCTGCTTAAGATTCTCTTCCCCTCTCCCATTGTCCCTCCCCTCCTCCCTCTCTTAAAAAAAATAGGTAAAATCTTGATATAGAGAAAAGAGCTGAAAAATGCATTTTTTCTTTTTTTTTTTTTTTTAAGATTTTTATTTATTTATTTGACAGAGAGAGATCACAAGTAGGCAGAGAGGCAGACAGAGAGGCAGGCAGAGAGAGAGGAAGGGAAGCAGGCTCCCTTCTGAACAGAGAGCCCGATATGGAACTTGATCCCAGGACCCTGAGATCATGACCTGAGCCGAAGGCAGCGGCTTAACCCACTGAGCCACCCAGGCGCCCTGAAAAATGCATTTTGAGAAAAAAGGAATTTTATGGGCAAAAGCACAAAATGTGAATAAGCATCAGAATGTCAAAGAATGTTAATGTGCAGGAAAATGGTTAAGATGATTTCAGGAGGGGCACCTGGGTGGCTCAGTGGATTAAGCCGCTGCCTTCGGCTCAGGTCATGATCTCAGTGTCCTGGGATCGAGCCCCGCATCGGGCTCTTTGCTCAGCGGGAGCCTGCTTCTCTCTCTCTCTCTCTGCCTGACTCTCCGCCGACTTGTGATCTCTCTGTCAAATAAATAAATAAAATCTTTAAAAAAAAAAAAAAAAAAGATGATTTCAGGAAAGGAATAGATAGGTTGTAAAAGTATCAATAAATAACAAGACTGAGATTCTAGAGACCCAGGTTTTAATCTTTGTTCTGCCACTTTATATTGTAGGTCTCTTTCTTCATCTATAGATTACTGATGTTAATCTCCCTTAAATGCTTCATGAGACAATCCCTGACCTTATTGTGGCAGGTACAGGTGCTGTCCTAGACACACTCCATTTCTACCAGCCCCAGTCTTCCCTCCATCTCCTCTGAGGGGGATTTGAACACTGGCCTATTGTTACCCTGTTACTAGCACCCATACACAGCAGATAGAGGGCAGAACTATTTTTGGACCAGTTAGCTCCTGGGAATAAAATAGGTAAAGGTAATGCTTGATTCAATCCTAGACTGTTGTAGAAAATAGCTGTGAAGGAAACGTTGAAGTCAACTGAAAATTTTTGAGTACAGACTTTGGATTCCATCATTGTATCAGTGGTAACTTCTCCGATTTTGACCAATGCACTATGGTTATTTAAGATGATATCTCTGTCGTTATAAATAGTCTGATGAATTACTTAGAGGCAAAGCAGTATGATGTCTCCAATTTACTCTCAAATGAGTTAGAAAAAAATGATAAATAATGTAAATGTAAATGTGTATACAGGAGTTCTTTATTGCAATTTTTTATTAAAGTATAGTTGACCTACAATGATATAGTAGTTTCAGGAGTACAACATAGGGAGTCAACAGTTCTACACATCATGCTATGCTTACCACCATAAGCGTAGTTACCATCTGTCATCCTACAACATTAGTACAATATTATTGACCATCTTCCCTATGCTTACCACCATAAGCGTAGTTACCATCTGTCATCCTACAACATTAGTACAATATTATTGACCATCTTCCCTATGCTGTAGTGTTCATCCCTATAGCTTGACTTTTTAACTGGAAGGTTATACCTCTTAATCCTCTTCCCCTGTTTGCCCATCTGCCTAACATCCTCTCCTCTAGCAACCACCAGTTCTCTGTATTTATGATTCTGATGTTTTTAATTTATTTGCTTTGTTTTTTAATTTTTTAATTTATTATTTTTATTTTTTTATTGTGTTACATTAGTCACCATACAATATCATTAGTTTTTGATGTAGTGTTCCAACATTCATTGTTTATGCACCACACCCAGTGCTCCATGTAATACGTGCCCTCCTTAATACCTACCACCAGACTCACTCTTACCCCCTACCCTCTTTCCCTCTAAAACTCTCAGTTTGTTTCCCAGAGTCCACAGTCTCTCATGGTTCGTCTCCCCCTCCGATATCCCCCCCTTCATTTTTCCTTTCCTTTCCTTTCCTTTCCTAATGTCCTCCATGTTTTCCTTATGTTGCACAAATAAATGAAACCATATGATAATTGACTTTCTCTGCTTGACTTATTTCACTCAGCATAATCTCCTCCAGTCCCATCCATGTTGATGCAAAAGTTGGGTATTCATCGTTTATGATGGAGGCATAATACTCCATTGTATATATGGACCACATCTTCTTCATCCATTCATCTGTTGAAAGGCATTTGGCTCTTTCCACAGCTTGGCTATTGTGGACATTGCCACCATGAACATTGGGTTACATATGGCCCTTCTTTTGATTAATCTGTATTTGGGGGGTAAATACCCAAAAGTGTAATTGCCACATCATAGGGTAGCTCTATTTTTAATTTTTTGAGGAATCTCCACACTGTTTTTCAAAGTAGCTACACCAACTTGCATTCTCACCACTTCCCCTCTTTCCACATCCCCACCAACATTTGTTGTTTCTTGTCTTGTTAATTTTGGCCATTGTAACTGGTGTAAGGTGGTATCTCAGTGTGGTTTTGATTTGAATTTCTGTGATGGCTAATGATGGTGAACATTTTTCAGGGGTCTGTTAGCCATTTGTATGTCTTCATTGCAGAAGTGTCTGTTCATGCTTTCTGCCTATTTTTTTACTTGATTATCTGTTTTTTGGGTGTTGAAGTTGAGAAGTTCTATATAGATCTCAGATATCAGCTCTTTGTCTGTAGTGTCATTTGCAAATATCTTCTCCCATTTCATGGGTTGCCTCTTTATTTTGTTGACTGTTTCCTTTGCTGTACAGAAACTTTTTATCTTGATGAAGTCCCAAATAGTTCATTTTCACTTTTGTTTCCTTTGCCTTTGGATACATGTCTTGAAAGAAGTTGCTATGGTCAATGTTGAAGAGGTTACTGCCTATGTTCTCCTCTAGGATTTTGTTGGATTCCTGTCTCACATTGAGGTCTTTCATCCATTTTGAGTTTATCTTTGTATATGGTGTAAGAGAATGGTCGAGTTTCATTCTAATGTACATAGCTGTCCAATTTTCCCAGCACCATTTATTGAAGAGACTGTCTTTTTTCAACTGTATATTTTTTCCTGCTATGTCAAAGATTAGTTGACCATAGAGTTGTAGGTCCATATCTGTGCTTTCTACTCTGTTCCACTGGTCTATGTGTCTGTTTTTGTGACAGTACCATGCTGTCTTGGTGATTACCAAGACAGCATGGTGTTTGCTTTGTTTTTTAGATAAATTTTACATAAAATATTCTTTCCTTCCTTTCTTCTTCCTCCTCATCCTCCTCCTCCTCCTCCTTCGAGAGAGAGAGAGAGACACGGAGGTGGGAAAGGACAGAGGGAGAGAATTTTAAGCAGGCTCCATGTCCAGCATGGAGCTTGCCATGGAGCGCAACCTCACAATCCTGAAATTATTATTTGACTTGAAATCAAGAGTCAGATACTTGATGGACAGTCACTAAGGTGTCCCTAAAATACATATTTTAGATATCTGAATATAGATAAATAATATGACTATGCATACAGGAGTTTTTGCTTGCAATTTTTATTTAAGTTTTGAATCAGAGAAGAATAAAATTTCATTTTATAAAGGACATTAAGGTACCACACCATCCATTGAGCTATGAATTCATTTCTTTCTCCCATCATAGCATGTTGATAGTTGCCCACCCTATCACAACAAGCGCTAACCCTGCCTGCCCTGAAAAATCAATAAAATTCTTGTTATTACCCAATTCCTACTATACGAATTGTTGTTCACTTAATTTGACCTTCATTATTTTCAGACCAGCATTCTTCAGAACAATTCACTCCTTCCCCCGATTCCTAGTGTTTTGGTAAATGTTTTATAACCAACAAGAAGCCATATATGACTGTATTACTTGGCAGGAGAAGCTACTCAGACTTTTCATTCATTGAAGTCCTCTAAATTTCAGGTTCATATGCAAAGTAAAGATATTAATTCCTGCCCTCTAACTTAGGAATTTACATATTTTAATTTTTACAGCAGAACAAAAGAGGAGCAAGCATGGTATAAGCCTTCCTGTCTTCTCTGATTTGTTCCATTGCCCTAAACCATAGTGAAGTTCGAAGCCCCTTGGCTTATACTATTATCCTCTCTCCGGGAGCACTTTTCAGACATAGCAAGACTAATGCTGAACTTGTCTGTCTGCAGCACTCCATGGAATGAGGCAGATAACGGAATATTTCAGAGCAAGCTAGAGTGACAAATGATATTTCAAAAAGCTAACAAAGAATGTTTGACTTTCTTATGCATCTTATGATTTGAGTACTTGGTTTTAGAGATCACTAATGAAAAATTCACTTTATAATGACATATTTGAAGGAAGTGTGGCTCAGTTTGCTTCTGAAATCTCATAACTCCCATCTCAGAGTAAACTTTTTAAGATTAAAAGAAATCCTAGAAATATAAGGGCTTTTTTCTTCTTCTAAAATTATTTTTATTTTTTAGATTTTTTCAAAGATTATTTTTATTATTAAAAATAAGGAACACAATTTTATGGAAACAAATTTTAAAAAGCAGAATCATAGAGAGTCAAAAAAAGAGAGAGAAAGTACATTTCTTCATCTCATTTCAAGCCCTAAATGTAACCACAATTAACACTTTAATATAATTTTTAGTCTTTTCTGTGCATTCAGAGAGAGAAAGAGAATAGGCAGTTTGAGTTTGTTGTCTTAAAAAGTATTGTATTGAGTGTGTAATTTTGTAACCTGATTTTTTTCATTTAGGATAACTTTCTATCTCTAAAGCCTGTTCCTATAGATATTCCTCCATGTTACCTTGGGAATTAAACTTACAAATCCCTTTAGAGAAGATCCATGCATTATTCAAGTTGGAGTACACCGATCAATCACATACCCCGCGCCCCCCCCCCCCGCCCCCCATGGCTGTACCGTGATCTAATCTCATTTGTCTCTCTGCAATTTCTGGCTCCTTCCAGCACTTTACTGTCACAAAAAATGCTTCGATGAGCAACATTATGGATGTTTTTACATATATTTCCCAGCAAACTTACAGGATATCTCCTTTAGAAAAAATCACTGAATCAAAGGGGAATTCTGCTATATACTGCTGAATTGACCTATTCACACTCCAACCAACAATACATCAGTGATCATGACACACTTTGCCCCACACCAAATACATTAGTCTTTGAAGGTTTTCTGAAACTGATGGACCAAAACCAAAATAAAACAAAACAAAACAAAAAAACACATTATATCACACTGTAATTTCCTTATTACTAATACAGGTGAGCGTTCTACCTGTCTCTATATCTCTCTTTCCCTACCCCTCCTCATTATTTTTTTTTTTTCTGTAAGTTGCTTTTTCATGGTCTTTGTCCACTTTTTTGGACTGAGCTTTCTCACTGTCCTATAGAAGATCTTTATATACTTTGAATATTCTTTGTTATATTTATAGCAAAAATTTTCTCCCATTTGGGCATTCTTTTCTCCCTTTGGGTCATTTGTGCTTTGTTGTATCTTTTACTGTACAAATTTAATTCTTTAGTTGCAAAACTTGTTAATCTTTTCCTTTATAATTTCTGTGCTTTCTACCTTGCTTGGGAAAGTCTTGCCCATGTCAAAGCACAAAAAATTTCACTGGTGTTTTTCATTAGTGCTATTTTAAAAAATTTTCTATTTTGAAATATCTAAAATAAGAGAGAAATAAAACTTAATTATCTTTCCAATAGAAAGTCAACTGTTGTTACACATTAATTAAAGAATTTCTTACTTCCTCAAGAATTGAAAGTGCGCATTTGTCATATTCACTATTCATACTCTTGGTAACATGTCCTAGGTAAGGTCCTCTGGTATCAGCCTTCAGAAAATCAGACACCTCCTCTTCGTCAGTTGTCAGGGGAGAATTTATTTGGGCTGATACCCTAATATTTTATACTATATATATTTTTTTCTGATTCTGGATTCCTTTTCTAAATTAACCTATTTCTTTCTTTCTTGCCCAGTACCACTGTATCTTTTTTTTTTTTTTTTTTTTTTTAATTTTTTATTTTTTATAAACATATATTTTTTATATACATATATTTTTATCCCCAGGTCTGTGAATCACCAGGTTTACACACTAAGTACCACTGTATCTTGATTAACTTAGCTATATGCCTTACTTTGAAATTTGAGAGTGCTAGTTTCTTCTTATTTCTCTTTTATTTAAATTCTTGTGTATGTTTCTCCTACAAATATCAAATTCCATGAAAATTTCTGCTATTCAAAACAAATCAAATTATGAATTTGTAGGGATTCCTGGGGGGCTAAGTCAGTTAAGTGTCTGCTTTCAGCTCAGGTCATGATCACAGGGTTCTGGGATCAAGGCATGCATAGGGCTCCCTGCTCAGCAGGGAGTCTGTTTCCCCCTTTCTCACTCTCCCTCTGCTCTCTCTCTCTGTCTTTCTCAAATAAATGAATAAAAATTTTAAAAAAGATGAATTTGTGAATATTTGCCATATTGAACCTTCCCATGCAGAAATGTGGTATTTATCTATTTGTTCAAATTTCCCTTTCAGTCTCTCACTAAAGTGGTAGTTTTATTTTCCTTTTCCCTTTTTTTTTTTTTTTTTTTTTTTTTTTTTTTTTTTTTTTTTTTTTTTTTTTTTAAGAGAGAGAGAGAACATGGCAGAGAGGCAGAGGCAGAGGGAAAGGGAGAGAGGGAACCTTAAACAGGTTCCATACCCAGAACAGAGCCCAACACAGGGCTCAATCTCACAACATTGAATCACAACCTGAGCCAAAATCAAGAGTTGGTTGCTTAACCAACTGAGCCACAACAGGTGCTCCTACTATTTGTTTTTTTGTAGTTGTTTTGTTTTGTTTTTTCCTGAGAACTTTATAGATTTTTGGTGCTACAATAAATGGAATTCTTTTCCACTGACTTCTAAAATTGGTTATTCTGGATGTACAGAAAATTATACCAATTTTGTATGTTGACTTTGAATCTAGACAACTAACCTCTTCTGTTATTTGTATTTATAGTCTTATCTTCAAATAAATACATGGTTGTATCTTCTGTCTTGTGGTCTAACAGTCTTTAGATGTGTATGTGTATTTGCCTATGTGTTGTTCTTACCTGATTTTGGTATCCATGTTATATTCAAATCATGTTCCCATTTTTGTATAAGTTTTATATAAAATATAGTATATATTTTGTATAAATCCCATAGTATAAATTTTAATTTTTCTTGATTTCTTTTTCAACCCACAATTTATTTAGAAAGGATTAAATGTCTACACGATTAATTTTTTTACTATAAATTTATTCTTTAAATTTCTTTATTTTTAATTTGATTGCATTATGATCAAATAACATAATCCTTATCACATCCATTTATTGAATAATTTTTATATTTTGTGAACTAATATGTAGAGTCATGTCTTAGACTTTTCCTTATCCATATACATACAAAAAATGGCTGCATATTCTTAGCTCATGGATACAATATTTTTATATAGTTTTTTTTTTAAAGATTTTATTTATTTATCAGAGGGGGGGGAGAGAGTGAGCACAGGCAGACAGAATGGCAGGCAGAGGCAGAGGGAGAAGCAGGCTCCCCACTGAGCAAGGAGCCCAATGTGGGACTCGATCCCAGGACGCTGGGTTTTTATGACCTGAGCTGAAGGCAGCTGCTTAACCAACTGAGCCACCCAGGCGTCCCAATATGTTTTTAATATAATATAAATATAATATGGGTATGATATTTTCATGGATACAGTATTTTATATTTATATTTTTAACATTTATTTTTATATTCATAGATACAATATTTTTATGTTTATTATATGATATAATTATATTATTTAAATCTGCATATCCTTTTTATACTTTATCAATTTCTGAGAAAGGTGTGTTAAATTTTTCTGCAACAATTTTAGGTGTGTGCCTTTCTTCTTGTATTTCTAATATTTTTGCCTTACATATTTTACAGCTGTGCACTCAGACTTACATAGACTTACATATCTACTAGTCTGATGTAAAATGTTTGTCCTCTAATATCTACAAGATCTCTTCCTTTCATTTAATACTCTTATCCCAGAAAAATGAATTATAGTAATTCACAGAAATGTATTTTTTGTCTATTAAGTTTGCCACATTCTCTTTTATTTTGTTAATATTTTCTCAATGTATTTTTTTTCTTGTCATCTTACTATTTGCAGTCTTTCTGTGTCCTGATTTTCTTTCCTTTGGTGGTCTCTTGGAAGGAGGAAATCATTGGATGTTGTTGTGGGTTTTTTTGGTTTATTTGTTGTTTTATTCATGTGTACTTTGATAGAATTTCCCAACCCTAAACTTGAGACAGGTGCCATAACATGTACATGGCATCTGATATGGTAGCAGCAGATATCAAAATAAGGACTGTTTTTGAAACATGAGACATGTAACTGTTGCCTGTATGTCATGGTGCTCGAGGATTTTACAACGTAACATTTGTGACCGCCATCATTTTTAGGTTAAGTTGGTTCTACCAAATAAAGCATCATCATTAACATATATCTACCTTTTTTATTATTATGTATGTTCTTTAATATATTCTTTCAGGTGTATATTTTAATAGCATACCTATCTTTAGTATGTATTTTTAGGATTTCAGCAGCAGAAAGGAGCTCAAGTGTGATTGATTTTTCTCCACAGCCTCATTAAATTATTACATAGGTAATATTTTTGTGAATGAGGTTGTCTAAGAAATGCGAAAAAAATCGGAGGACTTGGAAACAGTAACACAACTAAATCACTTTAGGCAGACATTTTCACAGAAAAAAAAAAACAAGAAAATTCCTTTTAACTAGTATCTTAATAGTATAAGTTGTTCATATAAAAGTTCACTTAATTATTTATTGTTTAGGAGGTTATTTCCTTTTTTTTTTTAAGAACTTAGTTTAAACCCAGGTCACATATATTCATGGGAATGTTTTTATTGAAATCCATTTCATCTTACTTGACGGCAGTTCATTTGTATATATGTTGAAGCTTCATTCTTTCCCATTCTGCAATTTGCTCTACCTTTATGCCTTTTCTAGTGATTTAAGCCAGAGTGTTTCTAACTCCTCATGTGTAATGTCATGGACAAGCTCTAAAAACCCTAGTTAAATGGTTAGTGAAATGTTTCCAAATAGAAAAAATTAAATGAAATCTGCTTCTACAGAAGGAAAAGGAGTAAAAATTCAACTTATTAAATATTGTTTCATTCATTTAGAGATTGTTCATCTAAAATTAGGAGGGCTTTGGACTCCTGGCCTGGACCAGACACGTCCCAACCATGAGAAAACATGGAAGAAATGTTGGGCCAGGCCCCTGTAGTTCTGAGATACACGAATGTATTTTACAAGGTGAATAGTACCAGAACAAGGGCTAATAAATGGCAAAACTGGGAGGGAGCCCTGTTTGTCTCAATGTTATTTCTTGACTAGACAGCTGTAGTTCTCTGATACTTTTTTTAAAGATTTTATTTATTTAGGGGGTGCTCAGTGGCTTTAAAGTGGCTCAGTGGGTTAAAGCCTCTGCTTTCAGCTCGAGTCATGATCCCAGGGTCCTGGGATCGAGCCCTGCATCAGGCTTTCTGCTCAGCAGGGACACTGCTTCCCTTCCTCTCTCTCTGCCTGCCTCTCTGCCTACTTGTGATCTCTGTCAAATAAAGAAATAAACTTTAAAAAAATGATTTTATTTATTTGAGAGAGAGAGAGAGAAAGAGAGAGCACACAAGCATGGGGCAGGAAAGGGCAGAGGGAGAGGGAGAAGCAGACTCCCCGCTGAGTGGGGAGTCCAATGTGGGACTCCATCCCAGACCCCTGAGATCAGGATCTGAGCAGAAGGCAGATGCTTAACCTACTGAGCCACCGAGGCACCCCATTTTCTACATTTCTATATGTGCATATGTATATATTCATATATAATATTTAGCGGTCTGGAATGACCAAACGAAGGAGAGGAGAAGGGAGGAGGCAGGGAGGGTGGTGGGAATGAGAGGAGGAATACAATTTAGAAGTAGGAGTTTGGATTATTTAGACATCAAGTTGGAATCAAAATCTTAAAGTCATAAAGCAACACGGAGGTTGTAGAATGATCATAGAAGGGAGCAAATGAAAGCAACTTCTTAAAATTATATTATACTGCTTAGGGCTGTTACATAATCCTGTAGCTCCAAACACTCCTTTCAAAAGGCATGCTTTAGGAGGGCAGAGTGGTAAAGCAAAAGAGCCCAGTTTTAGAATCAGGCCTGGGTTTAAACACTGGACCTGGCTCTGACTTTCAGTAAGCAAAACTCTGCATCTCAGGGCTTCCCTCTGTATGCTAGCCATGATAAAAAGGCAAACTAAGTCTGGTGGTTTTGAGATTTAAATGAAATATTGTATAAAAAGTTCCTGAATCATAGAAGTCAGTCAATAAATTACAGGCATATGTGTGCTTAATTATTTAATTATTTGCATGCAAAATCAAATTCCAAACAAAAGGTTAATAAACTTTTTTCTTCTAAGCTGATCATCAAGTACACACGATCCCTTCTGAACATCATTTATCAGAAAACGAAATGTGACAGTGACTGACTGCCCATAGGGTCCAAGGAGCAGGGCAAGATGCATTTCCATCCTTAACAATTCTTGTCCCTGTCCGACCTTCCCAGGAGACCATGTTCGAGTTGGCTGGAGTTTGCGAAGCTACGAGAGAATACATTTAGAACTACTCTGTAATAAGCACATCAAATACTCACAAATTCTTTACAACAAATCTATGAGGTAGATACTATGTTTCCCACGTTACATAGGCGGCAACTCCATTCAATTAAAGGGAAGTAATCCCAAATTCCCGCATCTTATCAGTGGCAGAGATGAGAATTCACATTAGACCTGACTGCAAAGTCTACTATCTTTTCATCACTTTAGAATGCCACTGAGAGTCTATTGTGGACAGGTGGTCTTCTAATTTTCAGTGTAACCACCGTTCGGAAAAACAAAGGCACGTGCATGCTGAGTTAAGAGAACAGAATTTTGGGTGACCCTGACATTTGGAATTTCATTCTGATTGTTTCTCTTGGGAATCTGAAAGATCAGAGCTCATGAAAGGACAAAAACAGTAAAATTGGCATGCTGCAACAGAACATCGGTAACCGCGAGAGCCCAATCTAATTCTCTTTATTTTTGTCTCAGAAACTATTTGTGAAACTGCCTGTGACAAAAGTTCAAATTCTGTCTTCTAGTGAATGTTTTTGCTCCCAAAAGTCCATTTCTAGATGCAACAGATGTTCCTTCTAAATGACTCATTTCTCGAAACTTAGAAATCCTTTTGGGAAGTCGAAAAAAGATTCCTACTTTGCTCTCTCCCCTACCGAGCTTCAGAAAATTCCATACACGTTTTCTGTGGAGAGTTGTGGAGTTTTTTCTAGTTTTCTTAGTAGGCTGAAAGGTCTGAATGGTGCGTTGCATTCTGCCATCATCCGTGCATGATACATTCCCTGGTCATTTGTAAACACTCATCTTCTGTAGCTCTGTCCAAAAATATCCACCTGATGCCCCCAGCCCAAACAATTTTTAATCTCTGACTTACATTAAAATAGCTAAAACTCACACCATAAAGTACCCAATATCAAAAACTTAAAGACGATCTCCATTAGAAATATCTCCATAGAAGTTCTCTGGTTCTCTTTCCACAATGAATAGTCTTTGATGTATTTTGATATCTTTGTATTTTGTCGGCTAGGAATATTGTAGATATGCAAAGTTTAGACTAGAATAAGGCCATAGGTTTAAAGAGAAACATATTTCATAGATGCAAATGAGATACAGTCTACAAGGACTGATACGTGATTTGTTGTACGAGATGAGGAATAGGGAGAAGTCAAGACTGACTCCAGCATTATGATTGGGCTAGAGAGTGGGAGAGGGTTCAGTTTTGCACATTCATTCAACAAATATATGTTGACTACGGGCTCTATCCCTTCACTAACTTGGGTGCTGAAGAGAAATTGGTGAATAAGACCGTACTGTCCCAACCCTGCTGTGACTTACAATCTATTAACATGCTGAGGCATTTAAGTGGAAATGTCAGACAGCTGCCCTTAGTGTTCCAGAGAGAAATCTCTGCTAAGAGGTGCCATCTGAAAGGTCCCTCCACACATGTTCTGAAACTTTACTTGAGACCGATGTAGATTTAATCATCACTAATCTAGACTCTGGAAAATCAGCCACAGGCAACACAAAGCCTCTGCTGTAATATAGGTTGCATCCTAGTGGGAGAAAACAGACAATAAACCAAGGACTTTATGATGTGTCAAGAGCATAGAAATGCTGTGAAAAAATAGAAAGCAGGGTAAAGAGAGAGTGAGTAGGAGAAATAAGTAGAAATGGTGTTTTAAATAGACAGCTCAGCTTGTCTCTCCCGTAAGGGGAGGGAGGACGTGACAACCTCTGGGGGAAGAGCCTGGCAGACCCAGGAAATGGCTATTAAAACTGAGGTGTGGGGTGTGTCCCAGAGACCACCCAGGGACCAAAGTATGTGGAGTTCAGTAAGCAGCAAGAGACAGAGACACAGTATCCAAGGGGTGCGGACCCCATAGAGCTTTGCCAGCCGTGATAAGGACTTAGATTTTCTTCTTAGTGAGTTAAAAGACCACTGGAGATTTTTAGAAGAGGGGTGACATGATCTGACTTATGTAAGTAAGGATTGCTGGCCACTGGGTGAGGAAGAGATCTCACACAGGGTTAACCTAGATAATTTCTATTGCAGCTCACTCTAAGTGGTTATTTTTTTTTTAATTTTTTATTTTTTATAAACATATATTTTTATCCCCAGGGGTACAGGTCTGTGAATCACCAGGTTTACACACTTCACAGCACTCACCAAATCACATACCCTCCCCAATGTCCATAATCCCACCCCCTTCTCCCAAACCCCCTCCCCCCGGCAACCCTCAGTTTGTTTTGTGAGATTAAGAGTCACTTATGGTTTGTCTCCCTCCCAATCCCATCTTGTTTCATTTATTCTTCTTCTACCCACTTAAGCCTCCATGTTGCATCACCACTTCCTCATATCAGGGAGATCATATGATAGTTGTCTTTCTCTGCTTGACTTATTTCGCTAAGCATGATACGCTCTAGTTCCATCCATGTTGTTGCAAATGGCAAGATTTCATTTCTTTTGATGGCTGCATAGTATTCCATTGTGTATATATACCACATCTTCTTGATCCATTCATCTGTTGATGGACATCTAGGTTCTTTCCATAGTTTGGCTATTGTGGACATTGCTGCTATAAACATTCGGGTGCATGTGCCCCTTTGGATCACTACATTTGTATCTTTAGGGTAAATACCCAATAGTGCAATTGCTGGGTCATAGGGCAGTTCTATTTTCAACATTTTGAGGAACCTCCATGCTGTTTTCCAGAGTGGCTGCACCAGCTTGCATTCCCACCAACAGTGTAGGAGGGTTCCCCTTTCTCCGCATCCTCGCCAGCATCTGTCATTTCCTGACTTGTTGATTTTAGCCATTCTGACTGGTGTGAGGTGATATCTCATTGTGGTTTTGATTTGTATTTCCCTGATGCCGAGTGATATGGAGCACTTTTTCATGTGTCTGTTCGCCATCTGGATATCTTCTTTGCAGAAATGTCTGTTCATGTCTTCTGCCCATTTCTTGATTGGATTATTTGTTCTTTGGGTGTTGAGTTTGCTAAGTTCTTTATAGATTCTGGACACTAGTCCTTTATCTGATATGTCATTTGCAAATATCTTCTCCCATTCTGTCAGTTGTCTTTTGATTTTGTTAACTGTTTCCTTTGCTGTGCAAAAGCTTTTGATCTTGATGAAATCCCAGTAGTTCATTTTTTCCCTTGCTTCCCTTGCCTTTTGCGTTGTTCCTAGGAAGATGTTGCTGCGGCAGAGGTCGAAGAGGTTGCTGCCCGTGTTCTCCTCAAGGATTTTGATGGATTCCTTTCGTACATTGAGGTCCTTCATCCATTTTGAGTCTATTTTTGTGTGTGGTGTAAGGAAATGGTCCAATTTCATTTTTCTGCATGTGGCTGTCCAATTTTCCCAGCACCATTTATTGAAAAGGCTGTCTTTTTTCCATTGGACATTCTTTCCTGCTTTGTCGAAGATTAGTTGACCATAGAGTTGAGGGTCTATTTCTGGGCTCTCTATTCTGTTCCATTGATCTATGTGTCTGTTTTTGTGCCAGTACCATGCTGTCTTGATGATGACAGCTTTGTAATAGAGCTTGAAGTCCGGAATTGTGATGCCACCAACGTTGGCTTTCTTTTTCAATATCCCTTTGGCTATTCGAGGTCTTTTCTGGTTCCATATAAATTTTAGCATTATTTGTTCCATTTCTTTGAAAAAGATGGATGGTACTTTGATAGGAATTGCATTAAATGTGTAGATTGCTTTAGGTAGCAGAGACATTTTCACAATATTTATTCTTCCAATCCAGGAGCATGGAACATTTTTCCATTTCTTTGTGTCTTCCTCAATTTCTTTCATGAGTACTTTATAGTTTTCTGAGTATAGATTCTGTGTCTCTTTGGTTAGGTTTATTCCTAGGTATCTTATGGTTTTGGATGCAATTGTAAATGGGATTGACTCCTTAATATCTCTTTCTTCTGTCTTGCTGTTGGTGTAGAGAAATGCAACTGATTTCTGTGCATTGATTTTATATCCTGACACTTTACTGAATTCCTGTATAAGTTCTAGCAGTTTTGGAGTGGAGTCTTTTGGGTTTTCCACATATAGTATCATATCATCTGCGAAGAGTGATAATTTGACTTCTTCTTTGCCGATTTGGATGCCTTTAATTTCCTTTTGTTGTCTGATTGCTGAGGCTAGGACCTCTAGTACGATGTTGAATAGCAGTGGTGATAATGGACATCCCTGCCGTGTTCCTGACCTTAGGGGAAAAGCTTTCAATTTTTCTCCATTGAGAATGATATTTGCGGTGGGTTTTTCATAGATGGCTTTGATGATATTAAGGTATGTGCCCTCTATCCCTACACTTTGAAGAGTTTTGATCAGGAAGGGATGTTGTACTTTGTCAAATGCTTTTTCAGCATCTATTGAGAGTATCATATGGTTCTTGTTCTTTCTTTTATTGATGTGTTGTATCACATTGACTGATTTGCGGATGTTGAACCAACCTTGCAGCCCTGGAATAAATCCCACTTGGTCGTGGTGAATAATCTTTTTAATGTACTGTTGAATCCTATTGGCTAGTATTTTGTTGAGTATTTTCGCATCTGTGTTCATCAAGGATATCGGTCTATAGCTCTCTTTTTTGGTGGGATCCTTGTCTGGTTTTGGGATCAAGGTGATGCTGGCCTCATAAAATGAGTTTGGAAGTTTTCCTTCCATTTCTATTTTTTGGAACAGTTTCAGGAGAATAGGAATTAGTTCTTTTTTAAATGTTTGGTAGAATTCCCCCGGGAAGCCGTCTGGCCCTGGGCTTTTGTTTGTTTGGAGATTTTTAATGACTGTTTCAATCTCCTTACTGGTTATGGGTCTGTTCAGGCTTTCTATTTCTTCCTGGTTCAGTTGTGGTAGTTTATATGTTTCTAGGAATGCATCCATTTCTTCCAGATTGTCAAATTTATTGCCGTAGAGTTGCTCATAGTATGTTCTTATAATAGTTTGTATTTCTTTGGTGCTAGTTGTGATCTCTCCTCTTTCATTCATGATTTTATTTATTTGGGTCCTTTCTCTTTTCTTTTTGATAAGTCGGGCCAGGGGTTTATCAATTTTATTAATTCTTTCAAAGAACCAGCTCCTAGTTTCGTTGATTTGTTCTATTGTTTTTTTGGTTTCTATTTCATTGATTTCTGCTCTGATCTTTATGATTTCTCTTCTCCTGCTGGGCTTAGGGTTTCTTTCTTGTTCTTTCTCCAGCTCCTTTAGGTGTAGGGTTAGGTTGTGTACCTGAGACCTTTCTTGTTTCTTGAGAAAGGCTTGTACCGCTATATATTTTCCTCTCAGGACTGCCTTTGTTGTGTCCCACAGATTTTGAACCGTTGTATTTTCATTATCATTTGTTTCCATGATTTTTTTCAATTCTTCTTTAATTTCCCGGTTGACCCATTCATTCTTTAGAAGGATACTGTTTAGTCTCCATGTATTTGGGTTCTTTCCAAACTTCCTTTTGTGGTTGAGTTCTAGCTTTAGAGCATTGTGGTCTGAAAATATGCAGGGAATGATCCCAATCTTTTGATACCGGTTGAGTCCTGATTTAGGACCGAGGATGTGATCTATTCTGGAGAATGTTCCATGTGCACTAGAGAAGAATGTGTATTCTGTTGCTTTGGGATGAAATGTTCTGAATATATCTGTGATGTCCATCTGGTCCAGTGTGTCGTTTAAGGCCTTTATTTCCTTGCTGAGCTTTTGCTTGGATGACCTGTCCATTTCAGTGAGGGGAGTGTTAAAGTCCCCTACTATTATTGTATTATTGTTGATGTGTTTCTTTGATTTTGTTATTAATTGGTTTATATAGTTGGCTGCTCCCACATTGGGGGCATAGATATTTAAAATTGTTAAATCTTCTTGTTGGACAGACCCTTTGAGTATGATATAGTGTCCTTCCTCATCTCTTATTATAGTCTTTGGCTTAAAATCTAATTGATCTGATATAAGGATTGCCACTCCTGCTTTCTTCTGATGTCCATTAGCATGGTAAATTCTTTTCCACCCCCTCACTTTAAATCTGGAGGTGTCTTCGGGCTTAAAATGTGTTTCTTGGAGGCAACATATAGATGGGTTTTGTTTTTTTATCCATTCTGATACCCTGTGTCTTTTGACAGGGGCATTTAGCCCATTAACATTCAGGGTAACTATTGAGAGATATGAATTTAGTGCCATTGTATTGCCTGTAAGGTGACTGTTACTGTATATGGTCTCTGTTCCTTTCTGATCTACCACTTGTAGGAAGATATTAGAGAAACCCTCTCGAGAGATATAAAAGCCCTTTCTGGAGAAATAAAAGAACTAAAATCTAACCAAAGTGAAATCAAAAAAGCTATTAATGAGGTGCAATAAAAAATGGAGGCTCTAACTGCTAGGATAAATGAGGCAGAAGAAAGAATTAGTGATATAGAAGACCAAATGACAGAGAATAAAGAAGCTGAGCAAAAGAGGGACAAACAGCTACTGAACCACGAGGGGAGAATTCGAGAGATAAGTGACACCATAAGACGAAACAACATTAGAATAATTGGGATTCCAGAAGAAGAAGAAAGTGAGAGGGGAGCAGAAGGTATACTGGAGAGAATTATTGGGGAGAATTTCCCCAATATGGCAAAGGGAACGAGCATCAAAATTCAGGAGGTTCAGAGAATGCCCCTCAAAATCAATAAGAATAGGCCCACACCCCGTCACCTAATAGTAAAATTTACAAGTCTCAATGACAAAGAGAAAATCCTGAAAGCAGCCCGGGAAAAGAAGTCTGTAACATACAATGGTAAAAATATTAGATTGGCAGCTGACTTATCCACAGAGACCTGGCAGGCCAGAAAGAGCTGGCATGATATTTTCAGAGCACTAAACGAGAAAAACATGCAGCCAAGAATACTATATCCAGCTAGGCTATCATTGAAAATAGAAGGAGAGATTAAAAGCTTCCAGGACAAACAAAAACTGAAAGAATTTGCAAATACCAAACCAGCTCTACAGGAAATATTGAAAGGGGTCCTCTAATCTAAGTGGTTATTAAATAATTAAAGGCTTTCCATGTCTGCCCTCTTTAATTGATTCCTTTATACAGTTGGCGTAGGAGAATTGCCTGTGTAGTTTAGGGAGCTGTTTCGTTTCAGAATCTAACAGGAGCCAGGAGGCACACCTAGAGGATACAAGCGGGTTCTAGAGTGGTGTGAGTTTTGGGGGATTAGAGAGTAAAGGAGACACTGGCAATTCTTCTACTGTGGTGCAGGCAGCTCTGTAAAGGTAGAGATTCAAGGCAAATGTCTCTTCCGGAAACAAGTATTCATTTCTGTGGGGACAATACCGGGTCCCTCAGGAACCTGAAGGCACCAGTGAGTAGGGGATGGGTTGCATCCCATGAAGAAAAACTCCCCCTATTCTGCTGGGAATTAAGGAAGGCTAAGATGGCTGCCTTTTAGGGGAACTCAGATCTGACAAGGTGTGCAAGGAAAACTCCAAAGAGCTGAGCTGAGTGGGGAAAGCCTCAAAGTGAGAGACAACTGAGGAAAAGAAGCCACGCTGTGTTTTGCACTGAATTTGCTTATGCCCAGGGAGCTAGGAGCCTTGAAGTTGTTCTTAGCATGAGAAAGTTCTCCTGACAAATAATTTCCTTGTGCCTATATTGTTGAAGGTATATTTGTGTGTGCTTTCTAACCCAAGCATCAACATTATTGTTTGCTTATACAGCTCAGCTAGAATCAAATAGGGCTTTAGAAAAACAACAACAAAAAAAAAAACCTGCTTTTGCATTTTCTCAAACCCCAAAGCAGGTAGCCCTTGAGAGTTCTAGAAAAATCCCTCTCATTTCTAGCCAGGCCTCTGTATTTTCAACTCTGCTACATGTTAGAATCACCTGGGGAAATTTTTTATTATTATTACTTGATGCCCCATCACAAGAAAGAGAAGATAAGCCACAGACTGAGAGAAAATATTTGCAAAAGACATATCTGATAAAATATTGTTATCTAAAATATACAAAGAACTTACAACTCAACAATAAAAGATAAAAAAGAACAGTCTGGTTAAAAGATAGGCAGGAGACTTGAATGGACATCTCACCAGGAAAAGATACGCAAAGGGAAAATAAGTATATGAAAAATGCTCCACATATGTCACCAGGGAAATGAAAATGAAAACAATAATGAGATACCATACCACAATTATTAGAATGGACAAAATCTAGAAAAGTGACAATGCCAAACGTTGGTGTGGAGAACCAGGAGCCCTCATTTATTGCTGGTAGGAACGTGAAATGGTACGGCTACTTTGAAAGATAGTCTGGCAGGTTCTTTCAAAACTAAACATACTCTATTATTGAACACTACATCTGAAACTAATGTACTATGTGTTCGCTAATTGAATTTAAATTAGAAAAAAAAACTAAACATACTCTTACCATATGATCTAGCTAGCAGTTGTGCTCCTTGGTGTTTACCCAACTGAGTTGAAAACTCACATCTACACAAAAACCTGTACATAGATATTTATAGTGGTTTTATTTGTAATTGTCAAAATTTGGAAGTAATCAAAATGCCCTTCAATAGATGAATGGATAAACTGTGGCACTTCCAGACAATGGCATATCATTTAGTGTTAAAAGGAAAAGAGCTATCGAGCCAAGAAAAGACACAAAGGGAAACTTAAATATGAATTACTAAACAAGAAAAGCCAATCTGACAAGAACACACACTATGTGAGTCTTAACAATAGGACATTTGGAAAAGGCAAACCTATGGAGATAGTAGAAAGATCAGTGATTGCTGGGAGCAAATAGGGAGAGAGGTATGAACAGGCAGAGCCCACAAAACCTTTAGGGCAGTGAAAATGTATGAAGCTATATTGTTGGAGACACGTCCTTGTACATCTGCACAAATCATAAAACGTGCACCAAGTATGATCTGTCATATACACTGTGGACTTGGATAATTATGTGTTGATACTGGTTCATCACGTGTAACAAATGTACTATTTTGGTGCAGGATGTTGATGGTAGCAGAGTCTGGAAGCATGTCCAGGCAGGAGGTATGGTCAGTCTGTACGGTTGACCCTTAAACAGCTCATGGGTTAATGGCATCAAGGCATTATGTAGTCAAAAATCTGCATATATGGAGTTCCTGGGTGGTGCAGTTGTTAACCTTCTGCCTTCAGCTCAGGTCATGATCCCAGGGTTCTGGGTTTGAAAGCCATGTCGTGGCAGGGTGTGTCGGCGGAGGGGTGGGGGGATTCTATGCTCAGCAGGGAGCCTGCTTCTCCCTCTCCCTCTGCCTGACACTCCACCTGCTTGTTCTCTGTCTCTCTCTGTGTCAAATAAATAAAGTCTTAAAGAAAAATCTGCATATAACTTTCAAGTTCCCCAAAACTTACCTACTATTAGCCTACTGTTAACCGGGGCCTTACGGGTAACGAACAGTTGATTAACACATACTTTATGTGTTACAGGTATTATAGACTATATCCTTGCAATAAAGTAAACTAGGGAAAGATGTTATTCAGAAAATCATAAAGAAAAAATATATTTATAGAACTGTACTATATTTATTCCCAAAAAGCCCACGTATAAGTGGACCTGTGCTGTTCAAATCTATGGTTATTCAAGGGTCAACTGTACTTTCTGCTCAATTTTTCTGTGAACTTGAAACTTCTCTAATAAAGTGTCTCCCTCAAAGGGGAAAAAAATGATGTCCCAGACCCTAACCCCAAAGACTCAAATTCAGCCGGCCAACGGTAGGGCCAAGTCTTCCGTGCGATTTGATTTAAGCTCACCTAGAGGTTCTGAAGTGCTTCAGGTTAAGAACCACCATGCCAAGTGAACATGACAACCAGGTGTCAGGCAGATAAATGATTTCTGGCTTTTGGCTTTCTTGCTGAATTCTAATTAAATTAGTATTTACACAGTTGTCTGTAATTTTCTTCCAAAGGGCATTCATAACTTTTTCCCCACTGTGGTACTAGCAAAATGCCAAATGATCTCTTTAATGAAGGAAAATAGGAAATTAAGAATCTTAAATGAAGCCTGTAACTTTATGGTTTCTGCCTTTGAGCAACATCTCTAGTTCTCATTGTCCTTATCCCCATCTAAGGCTTAAAACCTATCTTTCTGCATCATAGCAGCATCATTAAATAAAGTGAACTGTGGTTTCCATTCTGTCATTTTACTGTTAAAAATGACATACATCAGAATAAACATAATGATCAAGGAACAAATGTAAGTACATCAATTAATGAGATTTTATTTGCTGGGGTAATGACTAAGAGGAGAGCAGCGACAGATGGCACATTTTGATGTGCACAGAACATGAGGACTGAAGACGGACTTCCTGTCCAATTGGCCATGTCTTCGTTGAAAGAAGAGGATCTGAAAACCCAGTAAGATGTTGCTTTGGAAAATTCCGATAATTCGAAGGCTTGGCAGTGTGAGTAAATTATCCACAACTTGCTTCTCTGCTGTGATGTGGCTTGCCTTGCCTGTTCTTCTTCCTCTGACCAAATGCCTTCTATTTTTAAAGAAGAGGTAATTACACATTTTGAAACAAGTACCTTGCTGTTCCTGGGCTAGGAGTCGTTTAGGTCATCAAAGGATCCCATAACTTATCAAACCAAAAACAACCAAGGGCCTAATTCTTAACTTGGTTACATGTAAGACTCATCTGTGGAACTTAGAAGAATCTCTGGTCAAAGCCTCAGAAATTCCTTTTTCTTTTTTTTTTTTTTTAATTAAAGATTTTATTTATTTATTTGACAAGGAGAGACGAACACAAATGGAAGAGTGGAAGAGGAAGAAGCAGGCTTCCCACCGAGCAGGGAGGCCAATGCGGGGCTCAAGTCCAGGACCCTGGGATCATGACCTGAGCCGAAGGCAAACACTTAGCAGCTGAGCCACCCAGGCACTCCCCAGCCTTGGAGATTCTGATGGAGTTGATATAGGTTGGAACTTGGGCATTAAAATTTTTTCATATTCTCCCCAGGCAGGATCAGCTACATAATTTGCAGGGCTCATTTCAATATAAAAATACAGGACTGTTGTTTACAAATTTAAAAGGTTAAGATGGCTATAGCAGAACTGAAACCAAGTGTGAAGCCCTTCTTCGAATGAGACCCCATTGGACTATATGGGTCACGCACCCATACAACTGGCCCTGTGCCATATGACGCTAATATGCTAACAGTGTGACAGCCATCAGACGACGGGGTTTCCCAGCTGGGCCTCACTGCTGTAGTTGGGGGGTTCTTCATCACTATCGCTGTCTTCACACACATTAAGCTGTTTGTAAGCATCACCTAACCCTTGCATTAAATAACATTATGGAGGGAAAATGGTGATTCTGTCCCCATTTTTCAGAAAAGCAAACTGAGGCTTTGCTAAATTAAGTGTTGTCCCTGGTATCTTTGAGGGGTAAGCAGTTGCCCTGCCTAGACTGAGACCTGGCTACCCACATTCTGGATCCTACATTGTTAATTAGTGTCCTAACTACAGGTCCACGAGTAAACAGTTTTTGTTTTTGTTTTTAAGAATTATCTGTGTGGGATGTCTGGGTGGCTCAGTGGGTTAACTCCTCTGTCTTCGGCTCAGGTCATGAACCCAGAGTCCTGGGATAGAGCCCTGCATCGGGCTGTCTGTTCAGCAGGGAGCCTGCCTCCCCCTCTCTCTCTGCCTTCCTCTCTGACTATTTGTGATCTCTGTCTGTCAAATAAATAAATAAAATCTTTAAAAAAAAAAAAAAAGAAAGAGGAAGAAAAAGAATGTTTTGTGTAACCCCAGTGCTAAACGAAAAGGAAGATTCTATGCCCGGAAAGAGATTCATGTCTAAAAATCCATGTGATTTAATTTATTCTCTTGATACATCTTATTGTACCTTCCTTTATTGTTTTTGCTTTGCTTATCTTTTTATTTTGCTGTTATATTGCACATGCACTGGATAGAGCATATACAGACATGAATATACATAGATAAGAATATAATTTTTATAAAATTCCACTTACAAAGCTCAGAAAGGGATTCAGAAGCCCCCAAACCTATGTCTTCTGCAGCCACTCTCCTTCAAAATGTCTCTGGGGTAGATTGTGCACAGAGAGCACACAGGAACGCTCCAAGGAAGACCATGGTTTCTTAACCTTGACTCAGGATTGTGCAGTAGCTTTGTTCACTGACTCAATGTAGTTCTCCAGTGCACCCCACCCCAAAGAAGAAGATGGTGGAAATAAGCAGACATCTACCTCTGGGAACGTTTCATTAGGTCCTCAGGGACACTCGTGAGTGATGCACACTTCGATGTACTTGTTGAGACGAAGCTTAGTGCAGGGGTGGCTCTCGCAAGTAAAAAGGTGATATACTTCCCTCCCCACTCTCTTTCCCAGCTGCGTGTGTCACGGCTATATCTTATCAGAGCCTTGAGCTCAGTCTTCTGATCATGTGTAACATGAAGTTCTCTTAGACCATGAACTCCGGAAGCACAGGGAATGAGTTCTACTCAGTGCTGTATCTTCGACTTTCCACTCAGCCTCCTGTTTGGCCTTCGGTATTTATTCAGTGAATCAGTGCAAGCGTGAATGAATGAACAGCTTTCAAAAAGAGTGAACTCTGAAATTCACACATTCAGTGACAACACGGAAATCCTTCAAAGACTTTATTCTTCTCCCCACACTTTCAGTGACTTACGTCTGCAGCTGCTGTCTGTAAATTTTTACAGCATTTCACTTACTTTCGTTTACATTCCTCTGTGGGTTTTAAATCACTCCTTACTTTTCCAGTCATCATGTGTATTTTATGGAAATTCTTCAAAGGGTTTGCTTGTACTGCTTCAGAGAGTTGTCTCGGGAGCTACTATGGATCTTAGCTTTGGGGAGGATTTTCATTCCTAGCAAAAGGCTGCAGCATGGAAAGCACAAATTCATGATCGCCCAAGCTCTTGACAGGGACTGGGGACTAGAATTATTAGGTGAGTGTTAGCTTACCTTTCCAATTTCCATTGCCCTTCATTTTCTCTTATCTTCTAGTTCCTATACTTCCCAATATAATGTCAAAAGCACTGACTATCATGGAAGACAGAAATTTGAATATATATACGTAATCAATCCCACAGCATTTTTATTTTATGTGGATGGTCTGCGTACTTAGGCAGTCCTACTTTTTTTTTTTTTTTTTGCAAAGAGATTTGCATGTAAGAATAATCTCTAGTGTCAAGTCTTCTGCTTTTAACAGCATTTTTCAATTTGTGAGTATTTTTGAGTATTGTCTAACATAGTCATATGCCCCAAGCTTCGTCTTTCTGCCCACTGGTCATAGATACCCACAATTCTGGGTTAAAAGGGGGCCTTCTTAGCCCCAGGAGAGCACCAGCTTTCATGTCTGTGTTTATCTCTTTCTGTGATTTCAACATTCTCCTATTTTCTGGCCCTTCAAGATTTTCCATACTTTCTTGTGAGCCAAACACATCATTTTGAAAGTGTTTTGCTGTGGCAGAGAGTCCCTGAGTTTTGAGTCCACAATACTGCTGGAAGTAGACACTCTCATTCCGTGGTTTTGATTATGAACACCAGCCTGATCTTAACTCCTTCCTCCTGCCCCCTGTCTTCCCTTTGTTTGGACAACTCTTCTTTATTCTTCAAAACCCAGTTTGGAAATAACTTCATATTGAACCCTTTCTATATAGACAATGAATAACTTCCTCCTGTCTGCTGTTTCTATAATTATACAACATTTCCTTTTTGTACCTATCATACTGAAATCTGTTTATAAGCCTGTTTTTCTCACAAAGGTATAAATTCCTTGAGGGCAGAGGCCAAATCATACCCATCTTTTCCCCACCAGGTTCCTAGTAGAGTATCTAAAAGAAATGAAAGACAGAAAAAATATTACAGAAAGGATATAAATCCTGTTGCTTTCTTTTTCTTTCTTTTCTTTTCTTTTCTTTTTTTTCTTCAGTGTTCCAAAATTCATCATTTATGCACCACAGCCAGTGCTCCATGCAATACTTGCCCTCCATAATACCCACCACCAGGCTCACCACCCCCCACCCTACTCCCCTCCAAAATGCTCAATTTGTTTCTCAGAGTCCACAGTTTCTCATGGTTTGTCTCCCCCTCTGATTTCCCCCAACTCATGTCTCCTCTCCAACTCCCAATGTCCTCCTTCTTATTCCTTATGCTCCACAAGTAAGTGAAACCATATGATAATAGACTCTCTCTGCTTGACTTATTTCACTCAGCATAGTCTCCTCCAGTCCCATCCATGTTGATACAAAAGCTGGGTATTCGTCCTTTCTGATGGACGCATAATACTCCATTGTTTATATGGACCGTATCTTCTTTATCCATTCATCTGTTGAAGGGCATCTTGCCTCTTTCCACAGTTTGGCAACTGTGGCTATTGCTGATATGAACATTGGGGTACAGATGGCCCTTCTTTTCACTACATCTGTATCTTTGGGGTAAGTACCCAGTAGTGCAATTGCAGGGTCATATAGGGTAGCTCTATTTTAAACTTCTTAAGGAATCTCCACACTGTTTTCCAAAGTGGCTGCACCAACTTGCATTCCCACCAACAGTGTAAGAGGGTTCCCCTTTCTCCACACCCTCTCCAACAAGATAGTTGTTTACTGACTTATTAATTTTGGCCAATCTAACTGGTGTAAGGTGGTATCTCAGTGTGGTTTTGATTTGAATATCCCTGATGGCTAATAATGATGAACATTTTTTCATGTGTCTGTTAGCCATCTGTATGTCTTCTTTGCAGAAGTGTCTGTTCATGCCTTCTGCCCATTTTTTGACGTGATTATCTCTTCCGTGTGTGTTGAGTTTGAGGAGCTCTTTATAGATCTTGGATATTAGCTCTTTGTCGGTAGTGTCATTTGTGAATATCTTCTCCCAATTCATGGGTAGCCTCTTTGTTTTGTTGACTGTTTCTTTTGCTGTGCAGAAGCTTTTGATCTTGATGAAGTTCCAAAAAGTTCATTTTCGCTTTTTTTTCCTTTGCCTTTGGAGTAAAATGCCTTTGAAAGAGGTTGCAGTGGCCAATGTCAAAGAGATTACTGCCTATATTCTTCTCTAGGATTTTGATAGATTCCTGCCTCACATTGAGGTCTTTTATCCATTTCGAGTTTATCTCTGTGTATGGTGTAAGAGAATGGTTGAGTTTCATTCTTCTACACATAGCTGTCCAATTTTCCCAGCACCATTTATTGAAGAAACAATCTTTTTTCCACTGTATATCTTTACTGCTTTGTTGAAGATTATTTGACCATAGAGTTGAGGGTCCCTATCTGGGCTCTCTACTCTGTTCCACTGGTCTATGTGTCTGTTTTTGTGCCAGTATATTGCTGTCTCGGTGATCGCAGCATTGTAGTAAAGCATGAAATCAAGTAACATGTTGCCCCCAGTTTTGTTTTTCTTTTTAAACATTTCCTTAGCAATTCGGGGTCTCTTCTCATTCCATATAAGTTTTAGGATTGTTTGTTCCAGTTCTTTGAAAATGCTGGTGGAATTTTTATCAGAATGGCATTCAAAGTATAGATTGCTCTAGGAAGTATAGACCTTTTCACAATGTTTATTCTTCCGATCCCTGAGCATGGAATGGTCTTCCATCTTTTTGTGTCTTCTTCAGTTTCTTTCATGAGTCTTCTGTAGTTCCTCGAGTACAGATCCTTTACCTCTTTTATTAAGTTATCCCTAACCAAACCTAGAATATCCCAGGTATCTTAAGGTTCTTGGTGCTATAGTAAATGGAATCAATTCTCTCATTTCCCTCTCTATATTTTCATTGTTAGTGTATAAGAAAGCAACTGATTTCTGTACATTGATTTTGTATCCTGCCATATTACTGAATTGCCATATGAGTTCTGGTAGTTTGGGAGTGGAGTCTTTTGGGTTTTCTATATAAAATATCATGTCATCTGTGAAGAGAGAGAGTTTAACTTCTTTGCCAATTTGAATACTTTTATTTCTCTTTGTTGTCTGACTGCTGTTGCTAGGACTTCTAGTACTATGTTGAACAACAGTGGCAAGAGTGGGCATCCTTGATTTGTTCCTGATCTCAAAGGGAAGGCTGTCAGCTTTTCCCCATTGAGGATGATATTCGCTGTGGATTTTTCATAGATAGATTTTATGAAGTTGAGGAATGTTCCCTCTATCCCTACACTTTCAGTGGTTTTAATCAGGAATGAATGCTGTGTCTTGTCAAATACTTTTTCTTTCTTAATGTACATTGTAACTCAACTGATAGGTCGTTCCGCTGCTGACTGATCATCTTACACTAGGAAGACAGCAGAAGGGTCCTCACTGTGACTGTTCTCCAAGACAGGAAAGAATAGCTCTTCTTGTACTTAATCAACCCCACTCCAGTGCCTGAAATATCAAAGATAGGACAAGAACAACTAGCAGAATCAAGAATAATGCTTAGTCCTCTTTTTTCTCTTTTTCTCTCTCTCTCCTTCTCTCTCTCACTCACACACACACTCACCGCCAACAAAATAGAACATCCATGAAGCTGCTTTTCCAAGTGACCAGGGAACAATTATTTGCTGCTGACACAAAGGCAACATTTCTTTTCTTTGAGACATAAACTCCTTCTCTTAAATAAGAGTTATTAAGATACAAAACCATAGAACTACCCCTGATTGGTGACACCATCCAATCAAGAGCAAAATCCTGCTTCTTTAAACCCTCCCCAAATGACTTAACACAAGCCAAAAACCTCTAAGTTTTCCTAACACCCTTTTACTGAGATATCCCCATGGAGTGTGCTCTCCATTGTGTCATTAAGTCATAAATTCACCCTGATGAACTACAGGTGTGTTCTTGGGTTATTTGGCTCTCTGACCCCCACTCTTTCCTGGCTCAGTTTGATCTTCATATGGCAAGTCCCCCTTCTTCAGTCTTAGAATAACCTTAGTTTAGTTTTACTACTCCCCTCGTGGTGCTTGAAATTCTTAAGAACCCTACCCCACTATGTAGTTGAGGATGTATACTATTTAAATGATTCATGCCATATACACCAAGTCAAATGCATATTTTAGAACACACCCAGCAATCTTACCCTACTTTTATTTTCCATCCTGGGCAAGTGGCATCCCTTCAGAGAAGACGGTGCTTCTCAGTATATGAGAATATACATTTCATGTATGTGAGAAACACTTGTGAGGCTAAAACATGGATTTCTAGGCCGCAGTTCCAAAATTATTGATTCAGTAGGTTCAGGACGGGGTCTATGAATTGCACTTCTGACAAGTTCTCGGGTGACACAGAAGCTATAGTTCTGCAGACAAATTTTGAGAGTCACAGGTCTAAGAATTCAAGGGGGGAGACTATGATTTCTCAAATCACTATAGGCCACATCTGGGGATCAAAAAACAATCAGGGTTCAAGAGCTCTCCATAAAATTTTTAAATTTTGTATATCTAGTTAATAAGTATCTGAAAAAAAATTAAACATCTGGATGACTGCCTCATTGCTAACTATTGCAATGTAATTTCAGTGCCCATATTTGTTTTTATGATTGTAATTATGCTGACACCAAAAGTAGAAGTTTAGTTGCCACTAATCAGACTAGCTAATGGAATGAGAGCAGAGGTAGACTAAACACATAAATAATGTGTCCTTAGTGAAGACCAAATGAGATTATAAATGCTATTTGGATAGACTTAGCATTAATTTGAATAGAGAAATGTCCTGGAGAAAAAGGACTGGCATAGCAGGCAATTCCATGGCACAAGAAAGCGTGAGCATGTCAGATTCAAAAGAACTCCTGCTACAGCGATCAGAACCAAATTCTCTTCATGAATGGTGCTTTAGTTTCAGAAAAATGTCATCTGTCACATAAACTCAATATTATTGTTATGAATTGTATTGGAGTGAGGTATGGTTTGGATCCAGATAAGTGAATAGATCTCTTTTCATTGAGATGTTTTGGCATAATTTAGAAAGAGCAGAGCCCATAATCGTTTCAGTCTTCTCAGTCTTTTCATAATCTAATCTGTCAACTTCATGGATAAACTGGAGGTCAGCCATGTGGAACAAAGGTAGATCTAAACCAGCAGTTATAGAAACAAGAACCTGGCTCTTTCAGTCTAAAATTCAGATGCCGGGGGGGTGGGCTAAACCTGCGATGGGTCACTAGTTATGAGCACTGAGTGTTGTATGTAATGATGAATCACTGAATTCTACTCCTGAAGCCAATATTGCCCCGTATGTTTATTACCTAAAATTTTCTTTAAAAAAAAAATGCCAGGGAACTCTAATTTTTAAAATCTTCTCTATGAAGTGACAAAAATTAAGGAAAGGGAATGGATTTTAAAGAAAGACATAAAGGAAAAGTAAAGTGGAAATAGATTGGGCTGGATAATAGGACAGAAATGGAGAAGACTAAAAAAAAAAAAACAAAACAAAAAAAAAAAAACCACCCACCCAAAAGACAATGAAATAAAAAAAGTCAATGGAAATATGTCTGGGAATAAAAGATCTCTGGAAAGGTCAAAGACATATTATACCTTATATTCGATGAGAATGTGAAATCTAATTATTATGACAAGGTTTATACAAGAAACCCATGATCTTTATCTTCCTGCTGTGCTAGAATCATTCATCAAAGTTAACTATATATGAACTTTATTCAAATAATCTGAAAAACCAGCAATGTCATACCGAGTAAACAAATGACCTTATTTTAAAGGAGTGGATAGATTTGAGCAATTCAACAATTTACAAATGTTGTGTCTTACTATGCCCTAGGAATGGTGCTGGGCATCAGACATATAATGGTAAATACATTTCTAAAATTCCCTTTCTCAATGGAGTTTATGAGATTGAAGAAGCTATAGGAAACAACCAAGAAGTTCTAGAACATCAGAAATCAGTCAGAGGGGAGAAACATGAAACTGTGAAAATATTCACAGAGAACCTGAACCAGGTTTAGAGGGTCAGAAATGGTTACATTAGGAAGTTGGAAATGAACAGATGAGCAACCAGTCTGAACTCTATTTTCTTCCTCTAGGGGATGCTTAGAAAGAGATGCCACAGTTAAATCTCTTCATAAACATGAGACGTAACGGTATATTTTCCGGAGGCAGAAGGGGAGTCTGCTTTATGAACTTATCTAACTGTGGTCTACCTGGTTTGTTTATGATAACTCTACTTGGAATTTATAGCTCCCTGGAGAATGTCATGTAAGATGTGTGCTTAAAGGAGACGTCCTATAACTGAGCTAGCTCCTTCGTACATATCATCCAAGCATCATTTACAACCTCACATTTTCTACTATACATTGTCTATGGGAAAGACAGACTTCTGGTAACTTTGTTGATGGGTGACACATTTTTATGTTTCACTTGAGTGTTACCATGGCCCATGTGCTCTGAATGTGACAATTCTACCTTCAGTGTCATCTCCAAAATGACAGGCTGTGACCTGGGGTAAGCAGGAGTTAGCCAGATAAAATCATGGTCGGGGCGGAAAGGAAGATGCACAAGGAGAGACAGAAAACTCAGTTAATAGCAGAAGGGACAGTTTGTGGAAGAGCACACTTGGGAAAGATGACAGAATGAAAGACGCACCCAGCAGAAGCCAAATCATGGAAGACCCTGGGACCCGGTAGAAAGCTCACAATTCATTCCCAGAGGAATCAAACACAATTAAAACAGTTGAAGAATATAAATGATCTGCTTTGAATTTTAGAAGGAGTGTTCTAGAGTAGAAAAACGCATCAGAGAGAGGCAAGAAGACAAGATACAAAGCAATTTAAGTACTAATAGCATTCCAATTAAAAGATGGAGATTGTCACTTGAAAGAATTTCCCCGATGGAAATGCACACTGTGTGTGCCAAACGGAATTTCTGAGTGTAATTTCAGAAGCATTGTGTACAATAGTCCCAAACTGGAAATAACCTAAATGTCTATCCACGACAAAATGGGTAAATCCATCTATTGTGGAATATTCATGAAATGGAATATACAGCAAGCGAAATGAACAGACTTTTGCTATTCACAACAACAGAAATGGATCTCGCAAATGTAATATCGAGCTAAGCAAGTCAGACACAGATAATGCATCTTCCATGATTTCGTTCATAGAAAAATAAAAACAGGCCAAATTAATGTATGGTGTTAGAAGTTAGATCAGTTGTTACCTCCGAAGGTGGAACGGCCCCTGGGAGGGGGCTGAGGCGTTCCTGGGGTACCAGCCATGCTCTCTTTCTGGGTGGTGGCCTCACGGGTGTTCACTTTGGAGGAAGCAGATTGGTTGTATCCTTTTTCTTCTGTATGTATGCTGTGTTTTAACGTCAAAATGACTTAGAAACAGACCAGAAAGCTGGCGTTTATTGTCCTAGAAGAGAGAATATAAAACGATCTAATAAAATACTTTGATAAAAGTATCGAATTTTGTAATTTTGTTCCAAAATAGTCTTGAAAGCAGTGGTTTTCCATTACAAAAGCCAAGGATTTGAAAGAGAAAATAACTTGTATGTGGCTTGGTTTTTCTGCAGAAGGTTTCTGACAGACTTAGGGGAATTCTAAAAAAGTTTTGCTTTACTGATTAAAAGTAAAGCCCAGGGATGCCTGGGTGGCTCAGGCAGTTAAGGATCTGCCTTTGGCTCCGCCGGATCGGATTCTGAAAAGCAGGGAGCCGGCTTTTCCCTTTCCTTTGTCCTTCTCCTGCCCCTCTCCCATCCACCTCCCCCGTGCTCGCTCTCTCAAAGAAATAAATAAAATCTTTTAAAAATTGAGGAGGGCACGTATTGCATGGACCACTGGGTGTGGTGCAAAAACAATGAATTCTGTTATGCTGAAAAGAAATTTAAAAAAAAAAAAAAAATAATAATAATAATAATAAAAGCAAAGCCTAGAAGACCCAAAATATTGAGCAGGGAAGAGCACATCATGGCACAAGAGTGGTTTTGTTAACACCCAGACAGGTGAACAAAACCTCTTACGGGCTGTGGGGGAAGAGGGAATTCAGCCAGACTCAAAAAGAAAAGCAGAAGAGGTAGATGAGCGCCTGAGCGGCTGCCTGGGCCCTGCTCCCCATTATAAGTCCCAGGTGCAGATCAGTGAGGAGGGACCCTGGGGCACAGAACCTGGGGCCTTTCTTCCAGACATTAGCCCAAAGAGACTGCAAAGCCCTGGGAGAAGCCCACATTCAAACCCCGCCAAAGCGTGGAGGAGCCATGGGTGTGGAATGGGCAGAGAGAGAAGAGGGGCTGGATGCATCCCCGGGCTTCTCTAGATCTAAAGCCGGTTGGCAGAGTGTCTAATGGGCCTTAGGTCCCAGAGAGGCATAGAAGTGAACAGGAGACCAAAAGAAAGCTGATGGTAGACAAATGGTGAATTGAAACCCTGGTGCCCAGAAAACTGGAGAACAAATATGGTGGGAATTTCGGGGGGCAGATCCAGCAGTAACAGATGTTGACCCCACGGGACCCGCTAGGGCTAGGCACCCATCAGGACAGGCGAGCCAGGTCAGAGACGGCCATGGAATCCCCACACTCACCCCTAACCCCAACCCTACCCCCAGATGCCCCTCAAGGAGAGAAGGGGAAGAAAGGGAAGGATGGACAGCGACGGAGCTCTGAGTGGAAATGTCTGAATTTCCTTAGCTTGGCCAAAGTCTGCTTTTCACCACCAAGCAGAAATGAGGAATAAAGTTTTATTTTCGCCAGCCCTCAGTCTGTGACTATAAACCCTTTAACTGCTCTACATAAAAGCGTTTACAAGCCGTCTGGAGGCCCCACTTGGCCTTCCCTTCACCTCCAAAAGATGCTCGTTCCAAGGTTTGGGGAAGGAATTGAAGGAGAAGATGTGTCTATTACAGATAAAGCAAGAATCATGATCCAGGCTTCTATAGCTACTGTAAGGGTTCTGGAACATGATGAAAGTGTGACAGAGAGAGAGACAGAAAAGAAAACCAACCTCTCTGTTCCTTTGGCGGTTACAGTAAAGAATGACAGGACAGTGAAAGGAAAGTAAGACAGAGCAAAGTTTCATTAAAGTACCTGCCGAAGGAGGGGCGGCTGGTAAGGCGAGACAGAGGCCCCAGAAACTCTGAGCTGTGGGATTATAGCCCTTTTTCTTTTGGGGTGTCTTAGGGTCCCAACAGTAGAGTGAGAGACCTGGATTATATAATAAGTAGCCAAGGACACAGGTCCTCTCCCAAGATGTATTCAAAAGACCTGCAGTGCTAGGGAACCACAGCCTGATTTCTGTTCTGGAGACAGGTCAGATAAGGACAGGAGGCTGCTTTTGGCACAAGTGCAGCAAGCACAATGAACTGAGCTCTTCCTCTACCAGAAGACCATGACCACAGACCAGCCATGAGATGGGAGGCACGGGCTGGTCCCTGGGCTGTCGGGGCCATCTGTCAGGATGTCTGAGGTCCATCCTTCCTGCCTCACAAAAGCAGCTGCCTCCCGATCAGAATCAGAGACATCTCTCCCTCCTGTCCGGGAATGGGATGGTTGAAGGAGATGTCCAGGGGCCTTCTGGTCCAAGCACCAGGCTTTAATGCAGGAAAATGTGAAACCCTTGAGGCAGACCATTGTTTGATCTAGTTTTATAGATTTCAGGCCTGGAAATTTTACCTTCCTTGCTGGTGCTGATCACAGATACACTCAACTCCTTCGTAGCATTTCTGCCATTTCTTCTCATTACAGCCCTTGTGAAAGATGATAATTAGCCATGTTCTTTCCTGTGACTCTTCTTTCACATGAAAATAATCATCAAAGCATCACTTCCTCTTCTTTTTATGTAAGATAAATAATTTCAACTCGTTTAACCTTTCCTCATTGGTCCTGTTGAAGATCATCCTGTTTTTGATTCTCAGCACCAATTTTTTTTTTTTTTTTAATGTGAAGATCAAAATAGAACATGATGCCTTCTTTGGTGAGTAGGAAAATTACTTCTCGGTTTTTATGACATAAATGGTGCTATTTGTTGAAACAATAGTCAAACGTTGCAAATTTATAGAAGTTTATTTTTTAGAATTTGTAGGAAATTGTAGGATTTTCTAATCTACAAACTTTATTTGTAGAAAAGTATTTTTAAAGAGATAACTATGCATTGGATTTTGCCCTGATTGTCACATCTTTAACAAGAGAAGAAATTAAGAGGCAGGAAGGTCAAGGTCTTACTCATGTTCAAATTGCTAGTCAGGATTAACTAGTGTTAGAACAAGAATTCTAACTCCCTCTGCTCTCGCCTGCCCCCCAAGTCTGGGCTCACCATCATCTCTCACCTGGATCCCTAGGTTTGCTCCCCAACTGTTCTAGCACACGTGCGTTCTTGTTCCCTTTAATCTACACTGTGTGCTTTAGCTAGAGATCTTTGCAAAAAGATGATGTCAATGCACTGGTTAAAATAGTTCAGTGACTTTCTAGTATATGTTTGTGGGGTGGGGGAAGTATTTCTGTATGTTTATTTTTGGCACTTTCTTAGTTCATGCACAACAAGGTGTTTGATGCTTATCATGTTTATTTCCTGCCCAGTCCTGGAATCGGTCATTTCTCCAAGGAGCCCTACTTCCTTTATTGGAAAATGGTACTAGAAAACAAGATCTGGGGACTAGGTGTGCTCATTGCCATTTGGATATCATCACTTCTGAGTCCTCTTAACTGACAGAATAAGAAAGTCTGTGTGTGTGTGCACTAGCCTATATGCATGCCCACATATACAGATAATAGACATAGTCATCTGTGTCTATATTCAAGTAAACAGGAGTTCATACTGATGTCTCTAGCTCTAATCTATTACCATGTGGATATCTCTGGCTTCCTCCCCTTCCTCAGCTATAACCACCCACTCCAAAAGTGAGAAAACATGATCCCACCATCTGCCATCCATTTACTTAATCATTTAATTCTAACATGGACATAAAGTGGCATCATAATTATTAAATCATACCCCAGGGAGATGCAAGTTTATCAGCTATAGTACTGTACTTTTCTACAGCTCTTTTTTTTTTTTTTTTGCCTTTACTCTTGCAAATTTAATTCCTTTCCAGTGCTACTTAGGTCAGCATTTCCCCCTGCCCAGTCCCTTCTGTGAGGTTGTTTTGCACATTTGTCATATACTTACAGTGTGCAGTTATCCTATGATCCACTGACCTCCTAGATGAGTTCCCGAAGATTTATATGTATTAAGGTTATCAAAATCACCATCTAAATGTTGCTGCCAGTTTAACTTTCGCGTCTGATAAGGAGGTTTCAGTGGCAACTCTCCAGATTCACCCATCTCTCCGGATTTCCACATGACACCGAGCCCTGTGATCTCCACCCTCTGAAGAGTCCAAGAAAAGTCACTGATGTTCAGGTCCTTTCAGTTTTTCTTGTTGTAAAGATGGGAGGGACGTCTTCCAAGCTCATTACATGTTGGAGCTAAAAATATAATTACTTTTGGGATGCCTGCGTGGCTCAGTGAGTTAAGCCTCTGCCTTCGGCCCAGGTCATGATCTCAGGGTCCTGGGATCAAGCCCCTCATGGAGCCCCACATCGGGCTCTCTGCTCAGCAGGGAGCCTCCTTCCCCCTCTCCCTCTGCCTGCCTCTCTGCCTACTTGCGATCTCTCTCTCTCTGTCAAATAAATAAATAAAACCTTTAAAAATCATTTCTTTTTAATGTCCATTTTATCCCTAATTCTAAGCCCTGTAAGGACAAGATCATGGCAGTTTGGCTCACCATTACATTCAAGTACCTAGTTGAAGTTCTAGCACATAGTAAATACTGAATAAATATTTGTTAAATGGATGGAAAAATGAATAACTCAAGTCCAAATGTAAATTTAGTGATTTTTTTTCCCTATGACACGTTTCTCTGATATTACTCTATCTTTAGACAGTTTTTTTTACCAATCCATATTTTGTGTTTCATAATCTTCCCTTTGGTCATACTTACAGATGTGGAAAAAAATAACTGTATTAATGACAGTTCTTCATTCAATACCTTTTAAAGGAAAGAAATGTCACAGCCTCTCTCAGTATGCCATTTCTTTCATCATCAATGCTAAACATTTTTTTTAAGATTTAAAAATCTTAAAATCTCCTAAGGCACCCAGGCATCCCAAAGCTAGACATTTTTTAAAGCAAAAACTACTTATTGGATTTATTGGGAACAGTGGTGCTTTCATGCTGTAATGACTTTAAATAAAAAATGGAAAACAGTTTTTTCCTCCACAGTGTGTAAGTGGTCAGCCCCTCTAATTCTGACTCCACTCCTACCTGAAATTCAAGTTGCCAAACTTTCTTCAAATGAGAGTAAGCCAAATTCCAGGACCCTGCAGGGTAGGTAGCTAATCAAAGCTTCAAACTGTCTAGATGCTTAAGAGCAAGACATGCTTTTCTATGTGACAGAGTATTTATCTTGACTGGTTTGCTTCAAATCTATAGATATTTAAAGATCTATTTATAAAGCCTATAAATACAGGCACCATGAAGAGATTACTAAGCAAGGCAATAAATCCAAAGGTTTCTATAACTTTTCATCTAGGAAAAAATTATTTGCGTGTATATCAATTAGTATGCAATTTACACACTCTCTTACCTCTAACACACACTCCTTACCAAAGCTAGGTTTGTTAACTTTCCTCAAGCAAAGGGCATCATCTCTTTGTCATTTATCTATTGTCATAGATTGCTTGTGGGAGTGTACATTGATATGACCTTTCTGGAGATTATGTATCAAAAACTTAAATACTGACACCGCATTCTCTCTTCCAGGAATAATTTTCAAGGAAATAACTAAGGAGGTACGAGAAGATTTAGCTACCAAGATGTTACTCACATATCATTTAGAGTTGTAAAAAAAAAATTAAAAGCAACATAAACATCCAACTATACTGGATTGATTGATTAAATTGTGACTCGATCATACAGTGGAACATTCTGCAGCCATTAGCGAGTATATTAAAAAGTGTATTTAAAAAATATGTTCTTGAGCTGGAGAGTTAATTCTTTAACTTCAAAATGGTTTGCATTGTGTAATTTCAGAAATAGATTTATTGATGTAGATAGATGATAGATGGATAGATAGGTAGATAGGGATAGAGCTGAAGATATGCTTCAAAACTTTCACAGCAGTTGTTTCTGTGTGGCAACATTTCTCTTCTTTCTTACTATGTTTTCTAATATGTGCATGTATTTTAGGACTCTTGAAAAAGGAGATGTACTCAGTCCATCGTTATTATCTTAGCACTCTGATTTGGTCATACTGCAATTTCCAGTTGCTACTAGAGTGTCCTTAAAGAGCCAGGGTTGACACAACTAGAAAGAATAGTCACGTTGCTAGAGACCATGGATATGATATGGGTATTATTTTTTGAAGAAAGATATGACTAGAACTGGCTCTTTCATTGTTTCCTGTTTTTCAAAGATAGAGCTAAAATATACAAAGCAGGAAACAAGGGTTAGAGTATCATACTTAGCCATGTCAAGATAACAAAATTACTGTGGCAGAAACAAAGCTGATAAGATGTGGTCTTCATATTGGAACATAATTTTTTCCCCAGCTTTTTTTTTTTTTAAAGATTTTATTTATTTATTTGACAGAGAGAGACACAGTGAGAGAGAGGGAACTCAGCAGAGAAGTAGGAAAGGGAGAAGCAGGCTTCACACTGCAGGGAGCCCGATGCAGGACTCGATCCCAGGACCCTGGGATGCTCAATGACTGAGCCACCCAAGTACCCCTTTATTGGGGCATAATTTTAAGGGAATCCATTATCATATCCTCCGTGTTCACAGGGAACTCTTTCATGTCATCAGAGAGATTCCCTTCCCCACTTCCCCTTTTAAAATTGGTCTTCTCCCATTTTATATAAGAAAGACATCTTCATGACTCATCCTGACTCTAACTTTGTCATTGTTCTAGGGTATAAAAATGTCTAGGACACCAGCAAAAGACTAGCATGCGTATGCAGGAAAGTCTCCTTGGTTGATTAATCAAGATTCTATCATCCTATTTTTCTGTATCTTTCATGGATTTCTGATAACAATGAAGTACATAGCATTAGAAATATGGTGCTATGTTGGCCATTGTAAGATTATTCCAAAATTACAGGTATTACAGAGTGAGCAGTCACCACCTCATGCCTTTTCCGGACTATTTTCAAAAAATAAACTGCTCACTGAGATAAACTAAGGAGAACAAAATGAAGACAGCATTGTTAAGAAACACTAAAAGCTAAAAATTTCTCTCGTAAAATAGGCAAATTTTTGGATATTTGTAATATTCATAAAAGGAAAGCACCATTTTGCCAAGTAGTAAAGCTTGGTGATGCTGAGCCTTTTAAGAATATTTTCTAAGACTATTCAATTTTTTTTAGTTATAATGGAAAGTACATTCACAAATAAAAATTTTATGATTTCTCTTAGATTCATGTGCATTACTCAGTGAAGTTATTAAAGTATAGCTTATAAAAACAGTCTCTTCAATAAATGGTGCTGGGAAAACTGGGCAGTTATATGTAGAAGAATGAAACTCAACCATTCTCTTACACCGTACACAAAGATAAACTCAAAATGGATAAAAGACCTCAACGTGAGACAGGAATCCATCAGAATCCTAGAGGAGAACATAGGCAGTAATCTCTTCAATATCAGCCACAGCAACTTCTTTCAAGATATGTCTCCAAAGGCAAAGTAAACTAAAGCGAAAATAAACTTTTGGGACTTCATCAAAATCAAAAGCTTCTGCACAGCAAAGGAAACAGTCAAAAAAAACAACCCACGTAATGGGAGAAGATATTTGCAAATGACAGTATAGACAAAAGGTTGATATCCAGGATCTATAATGAACTCCTCAAACTCAACACACACAAAACAGGCAATCACATCAAAAAATGGGCAGAAGATATGAACAGACACTTCTCCAATCAAGACATACAAATGGCTATCAGACACATGAAAAAATGTTCATCATCACTAGCCCTCAGGGAGATTCAAATTAAAACCACATTGAGATATCACATTACACCAGTTAGAATGGCCAGAATTAACAAGACAGGAAACAGCATGTGTTGGAGAGGATGTGGAGAAAGGGGAACTCTCTTCCACTGTTGGTGGGAATGCAAGTTGGTGCAGCCTCTTTGGAGAGCAGTGTGGAGGTTCCTCAAGAAATTAAAAATAGAACTTCCCTATGACCCTGCAATTGCACTCCTGGGTATTTACCCCAAAGATACAGATATCGTGAAAAGAAGGGCCATCTGTACCCCCAATGTTTATAGCAGCGATGGCCACGGTTGCCAAACTGTGGAAAGAACCAAGATGCCCTTTAATGGACGAATGGATAAGGAAGATGTAGCCCATATACACTATGGAGTATTATGCCTCCATCAGAAAGGATGAATACCCAACTTTTGTAACAACATGGATGGGACTGGAAGAGATTATGCTGAGTGAAATAAGTCAAGCAGAGAGTCAAATATCATATGGTTTCACTTATTTGTGGAGCATAACAAATAGCATGGAGGACAAGAGGTGTTAGAGAGGAGAAGGGAGTTGGGGTAAATTGGAAGGGGAGGTGAATCATAAGAGACTGTGGACTCTGAAAAACAATCTGAGGGGTTTGAAGTGGCGGGGGGTGGGAGGTTGGGGTACCAGGTGGTGGGTATTATAGAGGGTGCAGATTGCATGGAGCACTGGGTGTGGTGAAAAAATAATGAATACTGTTATGCTGAAAATAAATAAATTAATAAAAAAGTATAGCTTATCAAATTAGACTATAAAATACTTATTCTAATGATATATTAGTTCATCTTATAAAGTAATTAATATTTTCTATCCTCTATTAAATTATATACAATTGTATGATAGTTGCTGCGTAATTATAGCAATAAGAATGTTGTTCTTTTGGAAAGTACATAGAAAAATGTTACCATTATATGAAACAAATTAAGGGCTCTGAATATTTAATGTGATTATTTAACACTTTCCAGAAACTGATAGAAGCCAATACACATTTAAAAACCCATTTAAGAAGGGCACACTATCTTTGATTTATTATGCTTTTCCAAACACTTGTTTTTCCTATCCATCACGTTGCATTAACACAAATTAAATAATAAAACATAACACACAGCTTTCAGTTTCTAGTTCTACATGTAAGGATTTTGCAGGTCACCACTCCTTCCTGACAAATAAAAAATCACAGGGCAAACTATTATCTGCAAAACCAGAGAGAATGACAGAAGAACACAAAGAATCACAACTTACCAGAGCAGAAACACATGAACTAACACCTCCATGGAACAGTGCCAGAGGAGGAAAACCTGAGCTATAATTAATAAACTGATAGAATTTCAGAGTAGACATGTCTGAGAGTTAAAGTCTCCAGGGGAACCAAGTCATAGAGGGCATCTCCCAACCTTTTGTGAGTTCTACCTGAAAGAGCTTGACCAGGTTCTCACAACAAATATTGGAGAAAAATCTCCTTCATACTGCTGGCATAGTGAGAGGAAATGAACCATTTTTGAAATATACCAGAGTACTCTGTTCTTCACAACAAGGTCTGCCCTCAGGACCAGCTATTTTTTTTTTTTCAGTATAACAGTATTCATTGTTTTTGTACCACACCCAGTGCTCCATGCAATCCGTGCCCTCTCTAATACCCACCAGCTGGTTCCCCCAACCTCCCACTGCCCCCCCCCCCACTGCTTCAAACCCCTCAGATTGTTTTTCATAGTCTCTCATGGTTCACCTCCTCTTCCAATTTCCCTCAACTCCCTTCTCCTCTCCAACTCCCCTTGTCCTCTATGCTATTTGTTATGCTCCACAAATAAGTGAAACCATATGATAATTGACTCTCTCTGCTTGACTTATTTCACTCAGCATAATCTCTTCCAGTCCCGTCCATGTTGCTATAAAAGTTGGGTATTCATCCTTTCTGATGGAGGCATAATACTCCATAGTGTATATGGACCACATCTTCCTTATCCATTCAACAGGACCAGCTATTTAACAGATCCTAATTTAGGGATGGCTCAGAGCTGATTGACTGGGGGAAGGGAAATATCCAATACCAGTTAGCTGTAGCCATCCTGACTGTTCCATCTAAGGGGAGAGGAGAAGCACTTGTGAACATCATAGTTGGGAGGCATAAGCTCACTAAAAGACTAAAGCATAATCATAATCATAGAACATTTCCCTTCCCCCACACCACCCCATCACTAAAGGCCTATTTACAGCAGTTCCTTTCCCCCAGTTCATCATGTACAGTGATCATGAAAAATTGACAAGACATACTAAAAGGCAAAAAAAAAAAAAAATTTGAAGATAAAGAGCAAGCATCAGAACCAGACATGGCAGCGATATTGGACTTATCAGACTAGGAATTTCAAATAACTATGATTAATATGCTAAGATCGCTAACAGCAGCGTGCAAGAACAGATGAACAATGTTAGAAGAGAGGAAATTCCAAGAAGAAAAACAGAAAGAAATGCTGGAAGTCAAAAACTGTAATGGCAGTAACTGTAAAGCAGAAAGAATCTCTGAGCTTGAGGATATCACAATAGAAATCTCCAAAATTAAAATAAAGCAATGAGAACTAAACCTGAAAAAAAATATATAAGAACAGAACATTATATCCAAGAACTATGGGACAACTACAAAAAATGTGACAAGTACATAAGAATAACAGAAGGAGAATAAAGAGAGGAAAAGAAGAAATATTTGGAAGAATGATTTTCTTCCAAATTATTGTCAGATGCCAAACCACAGACTTAGGAAATTCCGGGAACACCAACCAGGAAAATACCTAAGGAAAAAAAAATGTACCGAGGTATATCATATTCATACTACAGAATATCAAAGATTAAAAAAAAATCCTTAGAGACAGAGAAATAAAAAACACGTCATGTATAGAAGAGAAGAAAATTACATCCAACTTCTCCTCAGAAACCAAGAAAGAAGAGAGTGGAATGAAATATGGTGTTGAGAAAAGAAAACTACCAGCCTAGAACTCTGTGCACTGTAAAATTATCCTTCAAAAATGAGGAGAAATAAAGACTTTCTCAAACAAAAATTGAAGGAATTTTTTGCCCATAGACATGACTTACAAAAAATGTTAAAAGAAGTTCTTTAGAGAAGAGGAAAATAATATAGGTCATAAATTCAGACCTATATATCATATATTTATATATATGGGAGGAAAGAACTAGGGTTATTGTATTATAAGGTACTCGCACCACCTCTAAAGTAATATGGTGTTATTTGAAACAGAATTGGATTAGTTGTAAGTGTATATTAAAAACTCTAGGACAACCACTAAGTAATAATAATAATATAACTGATGTACTAAGAAATGAAAGAAAAGGGAATTATGTAAAATGTTTGATCAAAACAAAAAAAAAGGTAGAAATAGTGGAAGGCAAAAAAAGAACTAAAAAACAATGGTTACAAATAGCAAACAATAAAAAATATGGCAGATATTAATCCAACTATGTCAGCAATGAATTTGAACATCATTGGTCTAAGTGCAGCACTCAAAAGATGCAGGTTGTCAGAGTGGATCAAAAAACAAAACCAAAAATCCCCTATATACTGTCTACAAGAAACCTACTTTAAATATAATGACCATATAGATTAAAAGTAAGTGAATGGGGGGCGCCTGGGTGGCTCAGTGGGTTAAAGCCTCTGCCTTCAGCTCAGGTCATGATCCCAGGGTCCTGGGATCGAGCCCCACATCAGGCTCTCTGCTCAGTGAGGAGCCTGATTCCCCCTCTCTCTGCCTGCCTCTCTGTCTACTTGTGATTTCTATCTGTCAAATAAATAAAATCTTTTAAAAAAATAAAAATAAATTTAAAAAAGTAAGTGAATGGAAAAAGATATATGACATTAATACTAATCAAAAGAAAGCAGAAGTACCTATATTAATTTCAGATACAACAGACTTCAACTTTCCTTCAAAACAAGGAAAGTTATCAAAGAGAGACATTACATATAATAAAGGAGTCATTTCTCCAAGAAAACTTAATAATCCTTAATATGTATGTTTCTAATCATGGTGTCAAAATACATAAGGCAAAAACTGATAGAATTGCCAAGAGAAATGGAAGAATCCACTATTATATTTGGAGGCTTCAACACTCCTCTGTCAGAAATGGAGAGAGCCAATGGGGAGAAAATCAGTAAGAACATAGTTGAACTCAACAACATTAATCAACAAGGTGGATATAAAGGACATATATAGCCTACTTCAACCAACAGCAAAATAGATATTTTTCTCAAGCTCACATGGAACATGCACCAAGATAGACAATTTTAAGCCCTAAAGCACATCTTAACGAATTTAAAAGAATAGGAGTCACACAATGCTTGCTTTTAGACCACAATGGAATTAAAGTAAAAATCCATAATGGAAAAACAACTTTAAAATCCTGGAGTACATCGTGAGTAAACAACACACCTTTAAATAACTCATGTGTCAGGAAATCTCAAGACAAATTGAAAATATTTTGAACTAAATTAAAATGGAAATATGACTTATGAAAATTTATGAAATACAGCAAAAGCAGTGTTTAGAGGAAATTTATAGCAGTGGTTGCATATATTAAAACAGAACAAAGACCTAAAATGAATCATCTAAACTTCCATCTCAGGAAACTGGAAAAAGAAGAACAAATTAAATTAAAAGTAAGCAGAAAATAAATAATAAATACTAAAGCATAAATTAATGTAATTGGGGACATCTGGGTCATTCAGTTGAAAGTAGGACTCTTGATTTTGGCTCACGTCATGATTTTAGGGTTGTGAGATTAAGCCCCATGTTGGGCTCTGTGCTGAGCATGGAGCCTGCTTGGGATTCTCTCTCTCCCTCTACTCACTTCCCCCTGACCCCCCACTTACAAACTCTCTCTTAAAAAAGAAAGAAAGAAAGAAAGAAATTAATGCATTTGAAAACAAGAAATCAATAAATAAAATCAACACAAACAAAAGCTGGACCATTGAAAAGATTGACAAAATTGATAAGCCTCTAGCCAGACTGACTTAGTGAAAGGGAGAAAAAACACAAATTACTTATACGAGAAATGACAGAGAGGACATTACTACAGATTGCATGACTATTAAAAGGGTAATAAAGGAATACTGTGAACAGCTCTATGTCCATAAGCTTTAAACCTTGATGAGAAGGACCAATTCCCTGAAAGACACAATCTGCTAAAACACAAAATGAAATCAACCATTTGAGTGGGCCTGTAACTATTAAAGAAATTGAATCAACAATTAATAAACTTCCAAAACAGAAAGCACCAAGCCCAGATGGCCTCACTGGTGAATTCTATCAAATATTTAAGGAAAAAAATCATCCCAATTCTCTATAATCTCTTTTAAGAAAGTAGGAACATAAAAAATAATTATTAATATATTCTGTGAGGCCAGTATTACTCTAATACCAAAACCAGATATAGACATCACAAGAAAAAAGAACCAGAAACCAATATCTCTCATAAAAATAAATGCAAAAATGCTCAATAAAATATTAGCAAATCCCAAAAATGTATTAAAAGGATTATACACCATAACCAAGTGGAATTTATTCCAGTTTTGCAAGGCTAGCTCCACATTCAAAAATCAGTTAGTGTAACACATCGTATCAATAAGCTAAAGAAGAAAAAAAAAATCATATGATTGCCTTAAAAGATGTAGAGAAATCACTTGACAAAATCTAGGACGCATTCATGATAAAAGCTCTTCGTTATCTAAGAACAGCGGGCTATTTCCTCAATGTGGGGGAGGATATCTACCAAAAAAACCACAGTTACCATCATACTTAATGGTAAAAAACTAGAAGTTTTGGGGCAGTTGCATGGTTCAGTCATTTAAGCATCTCCTTTCAGCTCAGGTCATAATCTCAGGGTCCTGAGATCAAACACTGCATCAGGCTCCCTGCTCAATGGGAAGTCTACTTCTTTCTCTCCTGCTCATTTTCCCTCCTACCCTCACTCAAGCACTCGCTATTAAATAAATAAAATCTTTAAAAAAAGAGAGAGAAAAAACTAGTTTTCCTCACTAAGATCTGGAAAAAAATCAAGGATGACCCTGCTTACCACTCCTTTCCAAAGTCACACTGTAAGTTTAACTTAATGTAATAAGCTAAGTAAAGGAAATACAAGTTATATGAATTGGGAGGGAAGAAATGAAAATCCAAAAGAGCTGACAAAAAAAAATTTCTTGGAATTAATAAGCAATAAAGCAAGGTTTCAGGACACAGGGTTAATATACAATAGAAAATTCAGCCACTTTCCCACATACTAGCAATGAACAAGCAGAATTCGAAATCACAAACACAATACCATTTACATTATCATCCTAAAAATATTAAATATTTGGGTATAAATCTAACAAAATATGTACAAGATATATATGATTAAAGTATAAACCTGATAAAAGGAGGAACTAAATAAAAGGAAAGATACTCCACGTTCATGGCAGGAAGACACAGTATTCCCATGATGTTAGTTATTCCCCAAATTATCTAGAGGTTCAACGAAATCCCAGTCAAAATTCCAGCAAGTTATTTTGTGGATATTGACAGATGGATTCTAATGTTCATGTAAAGAAGCAAAAGTTCAGAATAGAGAACACAACCTTGCAGAAGGCACAAAGTTGGAAGACTGATTCAACCTGACTTCAAAACTTACTATAAATCTATCAGTTTTATAAATATTATAAATAGACATATATATCAATAGAATAAAACAGAGAGCCAAGGAATAGACCCACATAACTAAAGTCCCCTGATTCTCGACAAAGGAACAAAGACAATGATGCAAAGATACTCTTTTAACAAATGGTGCTGGAACAGTTGGATGCCCATGTGCAAAAGAATCAATCAAGACATAGACCTTACACCCTTCACAAAAATTAAAATGTATCAAAGACCTAAATGTTAAGTGCAAAACTACAAAACTCCTAGAAAATAACATAGGACAAAATCTAGATGACCTGGTATTTGACAATAAATTTTTAAATATAACACCCAAGACCTGATCTGTAAAGAAAGATTGGACTTCATTAAAATTAAAAATGTTGTTCTACAAAAGACACCGCCAAAAGAATAAGAGGATTAAAAACAAACTGGGAGAAAATATCTGCCAAAGAAATATCTGATAAAGGACTATTACCCAAAGCATATAAACTCAACACAAAGAAAAAAAACAACCGTATTTTAAAATGGGCCAAAGACCTTAACAAACATCTCCCTACAGAGGATATACAGTTATTGTATAAGCATATGAAAAGATGTTCCACATCCTCTCTCATCAGAGAAATGCAAATTGAAAGAACAAGAAGATATCACTACACGTCCATTAGAATAGCCAAAATCCAGAACATCAACAACACAAATGTTAGTGAGGTTGTGGAGCAACAGGAACTCTCATTCACTGATTGTGGGAATGCAAAATAGTACAGACATTTTGGAAGACAGTTGCAAACATATTCCTAATGTACCATCCAGCTGTTGTAATTCTTTATATTTACCCAAAGGGGTCGAAAACATCTCCACAGAATAAACCTGCACATGTAATGTTTCTAGCAGCTTCATTCATAATTGCCAAAACTTGAAAGCAAACAAAATATCCTTCAAAAGGTAAATAGATGAACTGTGGCACACTAAGATAATGAAATATTATGCAGCACTGAAAAGAAAAGAGCTCTTGAGCCTTGAAAAGATATGGAGGAAACTAAAATGTCTATTATTAAGTGAAATAAGCCAATATGAAAAGGCTATATAGTATGAGTCTAACTGTATGACATTTTGAAAAGGCAAAATTGTGTAGACAGTAAACTGATCAGTGGTTGACAGGGGTTAATAGGGAGGGAGAGATGAATAGGCACAGAGGATTTTTTTAGAGCAGTGATGTGTAATACTACAATAATGGATACATGTCATTATACATTTGCATAATATATATATCGAGAGTGAACCCTAATGTAAACTATGGACTTTGGGTGATGATATGTCAATGTAGGTTTGTCCGTTGTAACTAATGCCCTGTTCTGGTGGAGAATATTGATAATGGGGGAGGCTGTCTGTACAAGGTAGAAACGATTACATTGGAAATCTCTGCCCCTCCTTCTCAAGGAAGAAATCTCCACACCTTCCCAAGACTGCTGTAAAAATAAAATCTGTTTAAAAACAATAACATATGGATTATTTTATTTTATGAAATTTATAAAAATGTATTATATTAGATCTTACACAATTTTAAATAAGACCTTTTTGGGTGATTTATCTTTTTTTTTAAATATATATTTTATTTATTTATATGACAGCAAAAGAGAGATTGCGAGAGCAGGAACACGAGCAGGGGGAGTGGGAGTGGGAAAGCAGGCCTCCCACCAAGCAGGGAGCCCAGTGTGGGGCTTGATCCCAGAACTCTGGGATCATGACCTAAGTAGAAGATAGACGCCCAATGACTGAGCCACCCAGGTGCCCCAGGTGATTTATCTTATAGGATGCCTTCAGTAATTTGTTTTTCAGTGCTTTTTATAATAGCTGTTGAAGCAAACATATTAACTCAATTAGTTGAATTAAAAAATAAAGCCAGACTTTTTCTAACAATGAGTGAGCTTAATTTGATTGATTGGTTTGTCACTGAGGACAGGATTTGCTAATTAGTTTATGGAGTAGAAATTTTCAATTAATTGAATGAACTGAAGTCTCAAGATTTGACAAAATTATATTTAAATCATTTGGAATATGAAAGATATAAGCATTTAATCAAAGTATTATATTGACAACATATATTAAAATTATTATTTCATGGCTCAGTTCTTTCTGAGTATATTGGATTAAACTATATGCCTCTATGGACAAAAGTAACAGATGTAATAAATAGCCATTTGAAAAGTATTGGTAAAACATTTTTGGTACAGTTCCCAGAAACTGAGAAAATGAATGACCCTAACAATTGGGTAACAAATCTTTGCAAGTGAATTGATTTTCTTTTATTTGCTCTCAACAAAATTGAAGGAAGACCTAATAGAATACTCAGCTAATGGATCATTAGCCATGATTTTTGTTGCTAGACCACTGCCAGATGTTTGACATGTTATTCAGAAAGTATTCAAAAAATTAAAGGACATCACTGTAACAAAATCCATTCCCTTCTCATCTAGTTATCTATGTGAATTGATGCTGAACTCTCCGTATACCACTCAAACAAAACAATTCATCTAGGGGTATATTAGGTGGTGAGAAAAAGTATAATTTGTCCTTTAAATGCTTAATTAAGTTATCTGTTAGATAAATATCAAAATCATAAACATTTATTATTTAGATCACATTGCATACTCATAATTCAGTGCTAACATGATCCAGATCCTATGTTTTAATATAATAAAGCATTTAATTTAACTGTATAAACATAGTTTTGTTAAAAATAAGTATGATAACAGGTGAATTTAAGAATATTTTTTCAAATTAAAGAATGTTAAACATAAAAATGTGTTTTCTTAAATCTCTGGGGGAAGTGGAATAAAACCTAGAACTATGGGTAAAATGATGTTTAATTTCCTGCAATTAAAAAACAGCTTCTTGTATTTTTAAACTGAATGGTGGTGGCTATGAAATTTCCCAGGATAGTTAGATTATAATGGGTACATTTAAAAGAGCATTTTCAGTTTTGTTTAAAATATGAACATTGAAATATTTCAGAAATTACATCCTTTACATTTCTTTAATGATGAAAATTAAATTAAATAGTGATTAAAAATTAATTATTCCCAGTCTAATCCTGACAGCATACATATCCCAATGGAGGGCCATTCTGCAAGATGCCTGATCAGTCTACTCAGACCTGAGATGACCTGTCAAGTTCATCAAAAACAAGGAAAGTCTAAGAAATTGTCACAGCCAAGGGGAGATATGATGACAAAGTGTGATGTGGTATCCAGAATGGGATCCCCCAAACAGTAAAAGGACATTAGGTAAAAATTAAGGAAATCTGAATAAACTATGGATTTTAGTTTATAATAATGCAACAATATTGGTTTGTTAATTGTAAAAAATATACAATATATTTACTTTTAAAAATATACAATCTATATAAATATAAATAAATATACAATCTAGTAAAAATATACAATCTGTCCTAATAATGGACAGATTTAATAATAAAAGAAACTAACTGCAAGAGTAGGGGAACTTCCTGTATGATCTTTGTAAGTTTCCTATATATATAAAACTGTTCTTAAAAATAATCTTTGTTAAAAATTAATTGCTGGGGCACCTAAGTGGCTCAGTGGGTTAAGCCTCTGCCTTTGGTTCAGGTCATGATCTCAGTCTGGGTCCTGGGATCAAGTCTCGCATTGGGCTCTCTGCTCAGCTGGGAGCCTGTTTCCCCCTCTCCCTCTGCCTGCCTGTCTGCCTACTTTGATCTCTCTCTCTGTCAAGTAAATAAATAAAACCTTTAAAAATAAATAAAAATTAATGACAAAATTAAAAACAGATGCAAACCTGACAATGTACAAGAAGGCACATAGTTTTTCAGCAACTACTTAGCAAGGATCAATGAGAAAACAGTTTAAGCAGACATGTTGTTGTCTTTGTTACTCTGTATTACCTGGGACAAATGACTTAACTTCTCTCTGCCTTGGTTTTCCCATCTAAAAATTTACTTCTTAGTAAGATTTCGAGAGGATTGAAATAATGTATTTAAAATATGGGGCTTGTAGTAAACACATAGAAATGGTTGTTATTGCTCTTATTTTTGTCATAAACAGACATGTGAAATCCAGGAGTTGCAAGTAAAAGTTTATGAGTACTTCTGCGATTGAAGCTGAGAGAAAGTTACAAGTTGGTAAAACCAGCAACAGGAAGTGAAATGTAAATAATCCAGAAACATCCTGCATACAAATTGTTATGCCCGAGTTTTTGCGTCCGAGAGACCACCAAGGAGCCAAGCACCGATGCAATCACACAAGGGTTTATTTGAGAAGCTTAAGCCTGGGCCCAAGTATGCCCAACACAGCGGAGTAGGGATTTGGACCCCGAGCCAGATTATAGTCAGAGTTTTTTGTTTTTTGTTTTAAATTTATTTTTTATTTATTTTCAGCATAACAGTATTCATTATTTTTTCACCACACCCAGTGCTCCATGCAATCTGTGCCCTTTCTAATACCCACCACCTGGTTCCCCCAACCTCCCACCCCCCTGCCACTTCAAACCCCTCAGATTGTTTTTTAGAGTCCATAGTCTCTCATGTTCTCCAATGAAGACATACAAATGGCTATCAGACACATGAAAAAATGTTCATCATCACTAGCCCTCAGGGAGATTCAAATTAAAACCACATTGAGATATCACCTTACACCAGTTAGAATGGCCAAAATTAACAAGACAGGAAACAACATGTGTTGGAGGGGATGTGGAGAAAGGGGAACCCTCTTACACTGTTGGTGGGAATGCAAGTTGGTGCAGCCACTTTGGAGAACAGTGTGGAGGTTCCTCAAGAAATTAAAAATAGAACTTCCCTATGACCCTGCAATTGCACTCCTGGGTATTTACCCCAAAGATACAGATGTCGTGAAAAGAAGGGCCATCTGTACCCCAATGTTTATAGCAGCAATGGCCATGGTCGCCAAACTGTGGAAAGAACCAAGATTCCCTTCAACGAACGAATGGATAAGGAAGATGTGGTCCATATACACTATAGTCAGAGTTTTTAAAGGCAGAGTATGGGTGGACTCGGCGGTGGGTGAGGACAAAGGGGGCGTTCAGAAGGGCTATCAGGGTAAAGAAGACTGTCAGGATATTGAAGGCCTGGTTACTATCAAGCCAAGGCTGTTTTTCCCTTTAATGAGGCACTAGCATGAAGACAGTTGGGAGTTTCTCGGTGGAATGTCACATTCTTGTTATCAAGAGTCCTTGTTAGTGAGATTTGGGTTTAGAAGAAATTTAACTTTATTTAGGGTTTGAGGAACTGAGTTATTTGCCTCTGGAAATTGTGCTATTGTTAGATAGCTTCTTTGTAGATCTCTAGGACATTTGTAAACCTAGGGAGACTCCTGTCTTGCAGGATTGTGATCTCTGGAAGTTAACTATTTGTTTTTCTTTTAGGGCAGTTAGAGGTGGTTGAGGAATGTCACACATACTGCCAAGGGGAGGGGAGCGGGTGGAGAGGGGGTGCAAGGTGCCAGCTTTTGCTTTGCCAAGATGGCTGTACTTATGTCAGGGCTAGACTCGAGGTGGGTACAGCCCTGTTTTTCTTGGCCTCCACACAAATGTCCTCAAGGTCTCAAGGTCTGAGCACCATCTTTGCAATATTCTGCTGTTCTTCTCACCCAAACCCTGACCCCAAGCATCGCCCAGGCACACAGCCAGAGGGAACTTTGATCTCTTCTCAGTGACAAGCCTTGGGTGGAGGGGGTCCCGGGATGGAAGACAGAAGTCCAGCCTCACAGTCACCGATGGTCATGATGGCAACCTCTAACAACCTTTCCTTCCTAAAACCATACACCAAGTACTGAAAATTAAATCAATAACGCCGAAGAAATGGGTAATCAAAATATTTTGAAAAAGGCACAGTGAGGGCAGGGCAAGTTTGCCCAAACATTCACAGTGCTGAAAGAAACATTGGAAACACTGGAATTTTGTCTGCAAGACTCCACGTCCGCCTCCCTTTCTAGAATGTAAACTCTTCTAGGGTAGAAACCGTGGCTTCTTCAGCTCTTTCTTTGCATCAAGCACAATGCCTGGTTGGCACTTACTAAATATTAGTTTGGTGAACAACTTTTCCCCAAGATAATGTTTATCTCAATATGGTTTATAAAGATAATGAAATAATATTTATATTCTCTTTATGACATAAACTGGTTTATAAAGATAATGAAATAATATTTATATTCTCTTTATGACATAAACTGATGGTGATAACAGACAGCTCTTAGTTGGACACTAAAGTTTTCAATTCACAGTTGCATCTGATATCTCATTTTTATCTTTGCAAATCCTCTGTAGAGAACGCATCATTTATTTTTATTTGTTTAAATATTTTTTTCCATTTTATGCAGAAGAATGCAAACATTTAAACATCTGCATGTTTACAAGATATCAAATAATTGTTGCCTTTGTGAAAGGAATTGAAATTCCTTTCTTTACTTCACTGTCTTTCTAGTACTTTGGATGATAACTTAGAGCATAGGTTCACTCGATCCTTAATTCATTTATCAATTCGATAAATGTTTATCAAACATCTGGTTTGAGAGTTCATCAGTAAACAAGATAGAGTTCTGTTAGTAACCACCAAAAGATTTTGTGCCAATAGATGAGCTGATGTGTGCAAAAAAGCTTTGAGTTTCTAGGGAGTAAAATCGATGTGCTTGGAAACAGGGCCACTACTATTCTATTCATGCCTGAGGCTGCAACGCTCTAGGCCCTTGATATGCACTAGGATGTCCACGGTTCACTCTAAACAAACAGGTCGATATTAGCCTCAGGCTGTCATGGTTTGCATTTTAAGGTGATAGTATACCCATTTTATGGAAGAGGAAACTGACCTAAGAGAGGTAACATTATCTCAGTTCCCATTAAGTGAAAGAGCTGAAATTGAAACCCACATCTGTTAAATACTCAAGCCCATTTTCTCCTTCCCGTCTTATCTGTGACTTCTAATGCAGTGATGACACTTTGAAATTTCAGAATAGAAGGGAGCTTGAGGTGTGTATCTCAGCTTTGGCCGTCATGGCCAAGAGAACCTATGAAAGCTCTTTGTGAGCAAAACCATGCTGTCTCTTGGCAACCATCTACCACTCCCCATTCATTGAGGTCCTTGAGCTTATGAACACTTGGCCTTGACTCCCAGACTGACCCTTCACTACTGTCTTCCCTTCTTTCCTTTCACTGGGTCCAAATGGTGCTTTTTAAAAGGGCAGAACATATATACAAGCCAAAATTTGGGGGAAGTAGGCATCAAGGGTGTACTAATAATGTGGGGAATGGTGATGAAGGTCTTCGGGGGGCAGCTGCAGCAAGGAACCCAGAGGGAAGGAGGAAACAGTGTCAATGGCAAAGTTCCCAGAGCATAAAAATGTACAATTTGGTTTTAGTGGCAGTGGAAGACCTTACAAATTCATAGAAAAGGTTTTCCTTGAGTAACTTCCCTTGAAAATCATCCTCCAAAATAATAATAATAATAATAATAATAGTAATAGTAATCTATTGAATTAGTTTTTGCTGTATAACCACCCCAAAATTTGGTGGTTTGAAATAATAACCATTTATTTAGTTCACCAATCTGTAGAATGGCTAATTTAGGTGAGATCCATCTGAGTGGCTCTTCTGGTCACAGAGAGGCTCATTCATGTGTCAGTTGCAGAACTGTCTGGGCGCCGGTAGAAGGGGCTTCAACTACAGCTATCGCTCTCTGCTCCAGAGGCTAGCATCCCCATGGTAGTGGGGCAGGCTTCCAAGGGAACAGGTGGAAATATGCAACGCCTCTGGAGAGCCGGCACAACATCATTTCAGCCACATCCTATTAGAATACATAAGGCATGGGGAGCCTGGGTGGCTCAGTGGGTTAAAGCCTCTGCCTTTAGCTTAGGTCATGATCCCAGGGTCCTGGGATCCAGCCCCTCATCGGGCTCTCTGCTCAGCGGAGAGCCCGCTTCATCCCCTCTCTCTCTCTCTCTGCCTGCCTCTCTGCATACTTGTGATCTCTGTCAAATAAATAAATAAAATCTTAAAAAAAAATACATAAGGCATGAAACTGGCCCAGATCTAAGCTGGAAACAGACATTGTCTGCTTCTTGCTGCAAGGAGCTACGAAATCATGTTGCAGAAGAGTGTGGCTATGATGCAGATAACCTTTGCTTTATTACACCAAGCAGAGAAGTGATTCCAAAGGAAGTGTGTCTTATACAAAGAATTTTCCATTTTCAGGGATTCCATTAGAACTCAGAAATAATATCAAGGTTTGAAACTTAATTTTAACCTTAAACATTCCTCTTTGTTCATGGAAAAACAAAACAAAACAAAACAGAAGTAACTGTTTATTGAACACCCGTAATGTGCCAGAACCTTTACATTTAATCCTCTATATAATACTGCAAGATGAAGTTTTTGATCTCTGTTTTACAGATGGGAAAAGGCAGGGAGATTCGGTGGCTTGCCCTGGTTCACAAAGATAATGAGTATTGGGTCCGTCTTATTTCCAAGGCTCACACTTTTCCCTCTCTATTACACTCTAAATTGCCATCTGAAAACCCCTTTGGAAATTTATTTTGCATCATGTGTGTAATAACATCTGCACCAAATGGAAAGACCAGAAATTGAAAGACTGTCCTGGACATAATTAGTTGGTTTTACCTCTCATTCCAGCCTCTTCCTACTTGCGTACCTTCCTTTATATGCTGCAGAGACTGGAAAGCTAGCGTCTGCATTTCCCACAATCCCTCGAGTGTAGGATTCCGAAGGTAATTTAGTTGTTTAGCGGGCTTAGTTTGTTTTAATAGCAATGTAAGATTTTATTTGGTTCACTTTTAAATATTTATTTTTAAATAAAAGTGGTATGTATTAAAGGTGTGTAATATGATCTAAGATATATATATATATATATAGGCATATAGATATATATATATATACACACACACACAGAGTGAAATGATTACTACTGTCAAACTAACTATCTCCTCACATACTTACTGTGTGTGAGTGTGTGTGTGTGGTGAGAGCACCTAAATCTACTATCTTGGCAAATTTCCAGTATTTGATATAATATTACTAATTATAGTCATGATGCTGTAGATTAAATCTCCAGAATTTTTCATCCTGTAACTGTTCTTCTTTTAAATCTTTTTCTACTATACACTAAGAGTCCTGCAAAGGCTGGTAGCATATTTTTGGTTTTGTTTTCCCTTTGGTTATCTATCAGCTAGCACGCTGTACTTAGCACATAGACTATGCTTAATAAATGATTTTTTTTTAATTGTGGTAAAAAGATCTGATCAATTCTCTTGATAAAATTTTAGGTGTACAGTACAGTATTGTTCAGATAACATAATCACAGTGTAAGAACAATGTTGTATAGCCGAGCTCTAGAACTTTTTCATCCTGCATGGCTGAAACTTCATAATCATTGAATAACAACTCCTCGTTTCCCTCTCCCTCTAGTCTCTGGTAACTGCCAGTTACTTTCTGCTTCAATTGAACTAAGTAACTAGCTCCATTCCTTAGATCCTTCCTGCAAGTGGGATCATGGGTTATTTGTCCTTGTGTTGTCACTTAGTATGATGTCCTCAAGGCTCATCAATATTGTAGCAGATGACAAGATTTCCTTCTTTTATATGGCTGAGTAATATTCCATTGTAGAATCACATTTTCTTTATTCACTCATCCTTGAAGGATATGTAGATGATTTGCACCTTGTGACTATTGTGAGTAATAGTGCTGTGAACACAGGAATGCAAATATCTCTTTGAGCACCTGATTTCAATTCTCTGAGATAAATACCAGAAGTGGGATTGTGAGGTCATATTTTTAATTTTTAATTTTGGAGGGAACCTCTATACTACTTTCTATAGCAGCTGCTCCATTCTATGTTCTCACCAACAGTGTTATAAGTGTTCCAGTGTCTACACATCCTTGCTAACCCTTACTATTTTCTGGGGGTTTTTTGTATTTTGTTTTATAATGGCCATCTTAACAGATGTGTGAGGTAATATTCAACTGTTTGTTTGTTTTAAAGATTTTATTTATTTATTTGATGTAGAGAGAGATCACAAGTAGGCAGAGAGGCAGGCTGAGAGAGAGGGGGAAGCAGGCTCCCCCTGAGGAGAGAGCCTGACGTGGGGCTCGATCCCAGGACCTTGAGACCATGACTTGAGCTGAAAGCAGAGGCTTGACCCACTGAGACACCCAGGCACCCTGTCCAACTGTTATAACTTGCATTTCTCTGATGTTTCATGATGTTGATTACTTTTTGACATACCTGTTAGCCATCTGTATGTCTTCTTTGGAGATATATCTGTTCAAGTCTTTTGCCCATTTTTTTACTCAGATGGTTTTAAGGGTTTTGTCTGGGTTTTTGTTTTGTTTTGCTTTGCTTTTTGCTATTGAATTATAACAGTTTCTTATATTTTTTGAATATTAACCCCTTATCATATACATGGTTGACATTTTTTTCTCCTGTCCTTTTTTCTCCTTTGCCTTTTTACTCTGTCGATTGTTTGCTTAGCTATGCAGCAGCTTTCCGGTTTGATGTAACTCTGCTTCTCTATTCTTGCTTTAATTATCTGTGCTTTTGGTGTCATATCAGAGAAATTACTGTCAAGACCTAAAAGTGATTGAGTTCTGGAAGTAAGATTAACTTGCCAAAAATTAAGAGCCAGAAGTGAGGAATGTGCCACTCTTCTTCCCTGCTTCTGCTGTTGCTTTTGTTTTTGCTGTCAACCAAGATGGTGGAGACATTTGTTTTCCCACTGGCTGTATTAGAAAAGATCCCATTTTCCAGTCATTACCCTCATGAGTGATGTGATGTATCCTGAACATCTATTGTATAGGTACAGGTACAAATTGTAAGAGGTGGTGTGGCTCGAGCTCTGGCAGCAGTTGCAAGAGCTTCTGAACTGTAGACTGTCCCACAGTGGCAATGCTGATTTGAGCTGAAACCAACAGTTTCCTGGTCACACATAAGGCAGCAACATCTTTAAACATCCACGTTTGCATGTGGGCTTTGGGCTTCATTCTTGCAAGCACAACATAGAATTTGTTGCTTCATCCAACCCAACAATTTTTTAAGCCATTTGATAGGCTAGAATAAACTCTTTTCTACATAAATTCACTAGAGTGGATTCCAACCATATAACTAAAGTCATTTTTTTTTTTTTTCACAGCTGAATCCTGAGCCATACAGCCATTAACATTGTTACCTGGATTGTAAAGATCCCTTTGTCTTAATTTTCTGCAGTGGAAAAAAAGAGGGAGAATGGGAAAAAATATCCCTCCCTGACCCATAGGAGTTCAAGTTGTATAGGATCTTCGTACCTGCATGACTCTCTACTCCCACGTTTACTGAATATACTTCTCCACAGGGTGCCCAGGGGAGACAGCTGGTAGCATGGTCTCAGGGAGATAAACCTACACTTAATATCTTAGAAGCTATGGAATAGATATGCCGACTGTATTTAGACCTCACAAAGCACAGCAGGAGCATTAAATTGAAGTTATGAAACCAAAATTGAAAGGCTATTAGTTCTAACTTAGTCATTTCATCTAGCTATACCACCTGTGTGCATCCAAGAGTTTCTTGTTCCATTAAGGAATTCATGTTTAAATTGTGTTTGTGGGATGGGTCTGAATATAAACCAACATTTAATATCTGGTTCTCTTCTCTTCTGCTTCATTCAGTCATTTTCACATCTAAAAAATGACTCAAAGTAAATAAAAAGAAAACACAAATAAGATAAAGTAGTATTTGAGTGGTGTCTACTACTTGCCACAATAACTAAATAAAAATACTTGTATTATTATTATTTATTATTACTCAAAGTCAACTCAGGACCATGTAGCAACCATTTATACCATTCCTACTCTATGCTCACCCTTACTGTGGGCTAAGAACTAATAAAACAGGATAAATACAATTAAGTCCCTGCCCCCAATCAGCTAGTAGAGAAACATATTCATGCAATTATGAAAATATATATTCAATTAATACTCCAGGTTGGACCAGAAATCTCAGTGTCATCTTGTATACTCCTCGGGAAGGAGCTGGACCACCCTGCTTTATCACATGGGCTAACATACTTTCTAAAAAATTGCTATTGGATGTTCTATTAAGGAACCAATGGTTGGTTTTGCCTCCAACCCTAGCATGCCCATCTAAAAACCCCCTGAAAGCCCATTTGCTATGGGATGTCTAGGGAGCATCTTTCAGGTCTTAGCTTACTCAGAATCTTCTCTAGCCACACTTATTCATGTTTCGTAGTAAAACAGTGTTGATTAAACATAGTTGCCACTCCTCGAAGATGCCTTTGTTCTCTCAGCTCAAAGATAGGAGACCCAAGTTAGTTGTGATGGAGGTCCCCGGTGGTGGTGTCCAGCAGCAGTGAGAGGCAACTATGTATCATGTAGTGGATAAAATACTGATTTTGGACTTTGTTACAGCCCTGGATAAGGATATAATCTAAGCAGGTCAGCTTCTTAAGATCTAGAGCAGAAGGCAGGCAGTGTAGATTCCGAAGAAGAAATAGATTCTGCCCATCAAAGTCTCCTGCCTTTGCTCTTCAGCATCTACTCTTATCTTTTGTCCGTTGAAAAGTTCACACTTTCAACCTAGAAGACTAAACTTCTATCATAAGTTGATAATTTCACTACACTACCATATTTCAAACATTAGATATCACCTGTATTTTCCATAGCAGGTAGTAAGAGAAAAAAGTAGGATCACAAAGTTATCAATTAATGTTAAGACATAGCTGCTTCAGTCCCTACTCCTGTAGGGGGTCAAGAGACTTAAAGTGCCTTCCTCCACTGCAAAGTTCATGCTCTTTTTAACCTCTGCAAGCACCTTGGCTGCAGAAGGATTTTTATACAGAAGGGTGACCTGTAGGATCTAAGGATTTGGTGATCTTATCATGCTGGGGTTGTTGCTGTTTTCCATTGAGCAGAACTATTAGACAAGGAAGTCTAAAGAGAAACCCCTGAGTTCTAACACAGTCCTTCTGAAGATGAGAAGTCATGTGAAGATTATGGGGAAGGATATTCCTGAAATAGGAAGAATCCCTTCTGAGAGGTCCATAAACATATCTTGTCTTATCTTCAATTTTCCATTTATGTCTCCAAGTGCCTGATCACCTGGTCAATCCAATAGCCTCTGCTCACAAGTCAGTTTTGATTTATAACTAAGGCTCTCTTTTTCCATACAAAGTGAGGAGCCAATCTCTCCTAAAGTTCTATCTATTGAAATTACATAGGGGTGCCAGGGTAGCAGAGTTGGTTAAACATCTGCCTTTGACTCAGGTCATGGTCCCAGGGTCCTGGGATCAAGTCCTGTACTGGGTTCCCTCCTCAGCAGGGAGCCTGCTTCTCCCTCTCCTTATGCCCCTACCTCCTGCTTGTGCATGTTCTTTCTCTCTCTCTCTCTCTCTCTCTCTCTCTCGTGCTGTCTCTCAAACAAATAAAATCTTTAAAAAGAAAAGAAATTACATATATATCCATTTTCACCGCTGTCTTTTGGAGCCTCCATTAAGTAAGGCTTTAGTGCAAGAGCATTTACTCCTCTCTGGGCTAGTGTACCATAGAGATACACCAGTAAGCCAGGCCCACCTTTTTTTCCCTCCTCCAGAAATTAGTCACAGGAATTCTCTGTGAGGATGAAGGTATGAGTTAAGAGGCAGCAAAGCAATAGAAGCCAATAACATGAATCTGAACCACCTGCTTATGCAGTTTCCATATGCCTCCAGGCCTCCTCAGGCCAAATATCTATTAGCCATTCCCATTTCAAAGATGTATTTTATTTTATTTGGGGGGGGAGGGGCAGAGGGTGAGAACCCCCAGGCAGATTTTCCACTGAGGGCGAAGCTAGACATGGGGCTTGATCCCAGCCCCCATGAGATCATGACGTGAGCCAAAACCAAGAGTCAATCAACTGCGGAACCCCTAGCCATTCCCTTTTTATAATAGAACGTGGCTGATCCTGTCCTAATTTGTGATTCAGCAGCTCAGATAACACTTATCAATAACACACAGCTTGAACAACACTGTCCCACAGTCACATCACATTCCATGATCAGGCATTAGCCTCTACAAGAGCCCAGTAACAAGCTCATGAAGTACGAAGGTTGTCATTACCATCTGCAGAGGTGAAGAAATTTGCACAAAGTCACACCAATAGTTTAAGTGACAAAGCAAGAATGCAAATCCACAACCCACTCTCTTAATCAGCACAGTATATTATCTCATCATATTTGATTTGGACTTTGAAAGATGAGTGAGTTTGGGGCAATATTATCAACTTAACATTTATTACTTGCAATATCCCAGGAAGTGTAGTAAATGCTTTTCATTTATTACCTCATTGAACCCAAACAAAAACCCTACAAAGTAGGTACCATTTTCATTACGTTATCACACAGGAGGAAATTACAACTTAGACAGGTTAAGGAATTTTCCTCACATCACAAAGTTAGTTAATGGTAAAGCGAAGATTTTATCCCATGCCTTCTGACGCCACATCAGCATGGTAATCCCTAATTGACAAAGTTGAGTAGAAAAGCATTTAGACAGAAGAGATAGACTATGACAGGATAGAGAATTAGGTTAGATTCGGTTTCTGAAGAGCCTTGAACATCAAGATAAAGAGTTTGAACTTCATCTGGTTGACAATAGGGAGCTACGGAAAGGTGTTAATTAGGAGTTACCCCTTACCGGGGAAGGGGGAGCACCCTCTGGGTAAAAGTAGGAGAGTTAATCTGTTTAAGAGTCAAGTTCATGCCCAATCCCATCACTGCTTCTGGTTATGGTTATCAACAACAAGTCTAGGGTCATCCTGCAAAAGCCGGGAGAAGTAAACAGAGCAGAGACCAAAATCTTCTGCTATGGGATCACAGCCCCTGTGGATTAAGAGAGGACAGTGCCAAGATCTTCAGCAAATAGTTCCAGTCTTGGGGGAGCTAACCATCTATTGAGGATTCAGCAGCTAATATTCCTGGGCACTTTTACTATTTCTGACACTGAGACTCCATATCCTCCTTGTCTAGAACTTTTAACTGTGCCTGGCCACCTGATCCTTTCTAACTCAAAAGAATATTTTGAGCTTTTACTTCTTCCCTGCTTAGCCTATAATCTCTGATCTGTCCACCCAGTCTGTGTCTCTTGAATTTGAACTCTCTTCTGGTTGTCCTATAGCATTATATCAGCTAGACACTTTCTGGTCCTGTTTTCTTGTGGTTGGTCTCAAACCGTCTGTATTCCCTCTGATTATTTTAAAATAATTATTATCTGGGCACCTGGGCAGCTCAGTCATTTGTTGGGTTCCCTGCTCAGCTCAGAGTCTGCTTTTCCCTCTCCCCCTGCCTTCCCTCTACATTCATACTCTCTTTCTCTCAACTAAATAAGTAAAAGTCTTTGAGAAAATTAAAAAAAAAAAAATTATTAACTGTGGTGGAAGTAATAGAACAGGCTGGAAGAGGAAAACACATGCCACAAGGAGGCGGGACAGGAAAGTAACCGTTCACGTAGATGAGGTAAGAGCTGCTACTGGAATGAAGGCGGCGGGACCAGGAAGCTGCTAAAGACTTTTCAAAGAAACAATAGGGTCAACCGACTGATGGATAGAGGTTAAAGGACAAAATAATTTCCAAAATGAATTTGCAGTTTCAAGTCAAGGTAAGCTGAAGAATGGTGCCATTGAAATGCTGGGTCGGAAGAACGGAATTCAACTGTGGACATGCCATAAACATAATGTGGTCCATGTGCAAATGTCCATGGGGCAGTGGGGAATGAAGGACATGATCCTAGAGAGAGATCAGAGCTAGCTGTGGATTGGGATTGTTTTCATAGGGCAGGTCTGAGAAGCAAGGGAAAGGAAAGAGCCTTTCAAGGGTAAAAAACATCCTACTGAGTAGATTCCTGTGGTATATCCAGTAGATAAAATGTTAGAGCACTATAGGCCTGGTTTCCCTCTTTATCTCAATTGGTTTCTTTCACTTTTGAGGCTCAGAAGAATGTGAGAGGGAGAAAAAAAAGACTAAGCTGACAGAGATAACGAGTATTACAAAGAGAATAATGCTTCCCCCAAAAAATTTTCTTCAAAAAAAATCTGTTATGAATTTTATCAAAGCATTTTTCTGGATTGTGTTAAAATAATAATGATCATATTTTAAAAATCTCTTATTTTTACAATAAATATGATTATATATTATGGTAATGGAATACAATGATCTTAGTTCTGCAGTCATTCATTCTAGAAAGATCTAATATATATTATACACATTGATTAATAATTTTTGAAGTATTATAAGATCTCAAATTCTTAAGAAAGCATGAGATACACCATTTACTTTTCCTTTTATAATTCAAAAGACACATCATGATTTTGCATTCCTGCCATTTATGAGACCATAAATTTTCACTGGACTGGGAATGTGTCAAAGTATGGGATTCATTGGATTTTCTGATAAAAAATTCTAGGCTATCATTTATTCTCTACCTGAGCAAAGACAAATGAGTCTGGCCACAAGAATTTCCTGAGTAGGCATAGTAATAAGTCCATTAGAAATGAAATGCATTTATAATGAAGTTAGCTTTTGCTATATCAAAGATCTTTTCAATAAGGTCATTAGAATGCTATCACTTTAAGATTTCATCTTCTGGTACCCCATTAAACACAAAATCTCTAAGTCAAAGGCTATTGTTAATTTGACTGATTGACTGATTGACTGATTGCATTATCCTTTAAGCCATGTCTTCACTTTGATTGACCACAATCTATGACATTTAAAAATTTATCTCAGGTATAAAAAACAGAGACTTTTCAATTATTTCTACCATCTTAAATTTCCTCTGAGAGTAAGACATATTAAATGGACAAGCCTAAGGAAGCCCAAAAGGGGTCCTCTCCTACTATTTGGGCAACTTTCTGCCACCCTTCCCTAGGGGGTAAAAATGTCATTTCTTTGAAACTGGGAAATGGCGCTGTTTTTCTCCTGCAGTGGAATTCTCTTTCTAATGTTTCCCCTGCCGTGTAAAGCACACTAAATCAATATATGGAAACAAGAAATTTTAAATCTGTGCACACAAACCTCAGATTATAAATAATGGATTATAACCCAAAGAACAAAATCATTGTCCACACCCACTCACCACAGAGAGACTAGAAGATTGGTGTTGGCCTATGAAATCAAAACCTTAAAGAAATCAAAACCTTAAAATTAAAACCTGTAGGTACTACAAGCAACCCTAGTTCAGTTACCAAAACAATGTACAAAAAGAATACGCAGTTCTGATCTGTGCGTGTTTGAGTTCATACTGTGCCGATCAACACCTGCCTGTATTTCAAGAAGAAGCTAAGATTTGAGCTCCAGACTGAGAAGGCTGACTCACTCTACATAATCAATTTGGGTAAATTTGTTTTCTTCTGATTTCTTTCTCTTTTTTTTTTTTTAATTTTATTTATTTCTTCTCATGAGAGAGTGAGAGCGTGTAAAGTGGAGAGGAAAACAGAGGGAGAGGGAAAAACAGGCTCCCCAGGGAGAAGGAAGCCTGACCTAGGACTTGACCCTAGGACCCTGAGATCATGACCTGAGCTGAAAGCAGCTGCTTAACTGACTGAGCCACCCAGGAACCTCCATTTTTTTAAATAACAATTTTATTGATTGATTGATTTCTTTCTCTTTGGCTCCTAAGAACACAGGGAGGGAAGAGGAATGAAACCAGCCAGATTGCAAGAGGCAGGATGTCCCAGAGAATGCCAGGGCCTTTAAAAATTCCTCAGGGAAAAGAAGTTTGAAAATAAAAATATCTAATAATTAAATTTGAGTTGTCTGGCCTCTAAACTTGCATTGTCCAGTATTATAGCAGGTCAGTACTTGAAATGTGACTGGAAAGAATTGAGCTGTGTGTCAAGAGTAAAATATACACTAGATTTTGAAGACTATATAAATAAGAAGAAATTATTAACATCTCATTAATAACTATTTTATTAATCACAAGAGATTATATTGGTATTTTGGATATACTGAATTAAATAAAACAGACTATTAAAGTTAATTTTATTTTTTTCAACGTGGCTACTACAGAATTATTAGTTATGTAGTTGGTTCACATTATATTTTTACTAGAGAGTACTGCTCCAGTAAATTTTGCTACGTACTCAAAGAGTTCACATGAGCAGATTTTGGTGAGAAATAAGATAAAGGCATTATATCAAGGACAGCACAAGCAAGATGACATCACAAACGGAGTAATAACATACATAAGGCACAGTTTGAAGAGTTCTGCATATATTGATTTTTTAATCTTCATTACAATCCTATATGTACAATAAAGGGCTCCATCTTTCAAACAAGCAAACTAAGGCACAGGGAGGTTAAGTAATTTGCCCAAGAATATACAGCCAATTAGTGGTAAAAGAAGATTTGAACCAAGGAGGTCTTTCTCCAGAGTACATGTTCTTTCCTGACCTGCTTCACTGAATTACTCTTTTAGCAGCAGCAGCACTTACAATCAGAGGACCATGAGAAAGTAGGTATCCTGAGAAACCGCAGAAATGTATAGCAAGCTGGGAAACTTTCCCTATGGCCTGTGATGGGCATTTGAATTAATCTTCCTAGAGCTTAATGGGCAGAACAGTATTCTCTGAAAGATGGATGACATAGAAGTTAGGTTTGCTATAGGCCTTCCATAACTCAATTAGCTTGAACACAAACTCATTCATAGTTTCTTTTTTTTTTTAAATTAAGATTTTATTTATTTACTTGACAGAGAGAGAGAGAGTGTGTGTGAGAGTACAAGCAGAGGGAGAAGCAGGTTTCCCGCTGAGCGGGGAGCCAGATTTAGGGCTAGATCCCAGGACCCCGGGATCATGACCTAAGCTGAAGTTTGATGCTTAACCGACTAGCCACAGATGCCCTTGTTCATAGAGTTTCTGTTTCATTTCCTTTCATTCAGAAGGCCCGACCTGTGGGCCCCACTCCCAGTATAATTATACTTTCTTATTGGTTCTCTCTATTTTCAAGCCCAAACTAAACTCTTTCTCAGCAAGCTAAGTCTTCTGGGACGTAGAGCTTTTTCTTTTCTGAGCTCCAGACCTAGCACTGTAATTTAGATCAACTGTTCCCTCGCAGTTAATTGACCCACTACTTAGCCCTATTTCCCAGACTCTGGGACCTGAAATTCCATGACTAGCCTTCCTTCAGGTCTACGGTCTTCGGGGCCTTAATCTCCTTTGTTCTGCTTCGATTTTTCTGATGTAAAGCTCTTCCTTCTAAATCCGTAGATGTTTTTGAAGTTCCTTATTTCTTAGAATATTGTTCCACAGCAGTACTGTCATGGGGCAAAACTCTCATTCCCTAAGTAGAACATAAGTGACCTCCAGGTGGAGGCGGGACACCAGAGGACAATGTCAGCAGGAAACAAGAATTCAAAGACCAGGAAAGAACAAATGTTTTTCAAAGCAGTGGAATATTCATGCCCTGAAATCTTTCGGATATGCCCAGAGTTCGTATTAACCAGACACAATAGGGAAGTTGTGGTGAATGGAGAAAAGATTCATGTTAATAAGCAGGGTCTGTCATAATAGGCCCTTGTCCTTCAAAACCTGGAAGACTCCTTGCATGGAACTAAGTAGGTAGATTTGAACTGCTTTTTGATGAATAAGGTTACATCTTTGTGATGGTTTGACTCATTTTCCTTAGTTACTTAAAGTACTAATACAGGTTGGCCTCATACCCTATATACTAAACAAATATTTCTTCCCCTTTGTGTTCCAATGTTAGGCATAGCCTTGTAGCATCCCATAAGCATACCACATACCCTCTAAGCCTAATAAACAAAACATAACTCAGGAGAAGTCTGTCTTCCCACAAAACTCACTTTTCCCTGAGTTGCCCCTCCCCCCCACTTCAATGGATAACACCACAGGATTTGCTATCATTGAAGTCAAAGCCTTGATTCCTCTTTTTATTCAACACCTCACTCCTAATGCACCAGCAGGTCACATTAGTTCTCCCTTCAAGTATTTCCTGAGTATGACCGTTTCTCACCACTGGCTCCCCTACTTGGTATAACCATCCCTGCTAACTTAAATTATGAATACTTAAAATAAAAATCATAAAGTATAACAATACTGTTGAGTGAGGGAAGGAATGAGTTTCCTTATCCAGCCAACTGATGGCAAATTAGAGCTGATTTTATCTTAGAACTTTCTGCTTTTACTTTTATCCTAATTGACACGTAGAATTTTTTTATTTTAAAAAATTCTTCAAATTAATTAATGGTGGATATAGGAAAGTTCCAACGAGACTGTTAGTGCCAAAAATCAAGCAAAATGAGATTCTAATTGAAAACTCTTCATTTTTCATGAATTGGTGCTATAATGTGTCATAAGATTTCAAACCAGGACACACATAAACATAGAAGTTAAGGTGATATCTCTGAAGTCATATTTAAGATGAAATTTATTTTTCCTATCTCTTTTGACAAGGAATCCATTTTTGTATATAGCTGTTATGGTAATTGAAGCTGGGGAGAGTTGAATATTATAATGGGAGGAAAGATTTTATAAGGTGAAAGAAAGCCTTGGGCATGTCAAAACCCTCTGGCCGGAGATCACCAGGAACACACCTGTAGTTGAACAAAGTTGAGTGCATTGATTTGTTCCAAGAGGGAGTTAACATACCATGGGGAATTGTGGGGCTTCTGACTAGGCAGGTCTTACAAAGGTCCTATAGAATTCAATGTTGTATTAGGTTTGTTCAATTTGTTCACGTAGTGGAAGCATATGTTGATAATATCTAAACAATCAGGGTTTCGCTCTAGATTGGATGTTGTCTGACTGCAAAAATAATTCTATAACTGGGTATCTTAATAAACCTTATCTATAAGTTGGAAGAAATGAAGCAAGTCTAAGTAAATATTAATAAACTGGTGTTCACTCATATTAGGCTAGGGGAATATTTAATCATTTAGCTTAGACAATTTTCAGATGTGATTACAGAGTGATTGTGTTTTTTTCCTGATCCAACCTGGTCACAAAATGGCCTTGTAATACCTGCTACTCTTTCTCAGTGATGCATCTACCAGAATCCTGGTCACCCCTCCTCATCCTATGAAGGCCTCAGCTCACTAGTGGCAAACTGTAAGTCTGTGGGCCAAATCAGGTCTGAAAATATGTTTTGTCTGGGCTGCCCAGAATTTTTATTTTATTTTTTATTTTTATTTATTTTTTAGAGAGAGCTTGTGTGTGCACCTATGTGGGGGTGGGGAGGAGGGGCAGAGAGAGAAGGAGACAGAAAAGCCCACATAGGCTCTACACTCAGCATGCAGCCCACCCAGGACTTGATCTCAAGACCCTGAAATCCCACCCTGAGCTGAAACCAAGAATTGGACTCTTAACCAACTGAGCCACTCAGGCATCCCCAGGTGGCCCAGAATTTTTAATTAAATGAATTGCCAAAAATTAAAATTGGAAAAATTTACATGAATTAAGTCTAAATGTCTGGCGTGGCTGGAAAAAGTAAAAAATTCTGGCAATATTAGGTCCATATTTTTGTCTAGCAACATTCAGCTGGAGCTGAGGAACAGGTTTCATGGGCCTTGCTTCTTCATTTATGTACGTGTGATAGATACTGAAGTCTGGGGTTCTGGTTCCCTTCCTCCTCTTCTACTTCTGCCTCTATCATCCTTGCTAGTGCTTTCAGTGTCTCTGGGTGACTCATCTAACACCTTGGGGCCAAGTTTCTTGACTTGCTCACAAAATGATCTCTGCTCCCCTTTATCTCAGTTTCATACTTCTATATTGCCCCCTAGCACCTTATCACCAGTAAATGCACCACCTTCAAAATCCTCCAGTTGGGACGCCTGCGTGGCTCAGTGGGTTAAGCCTCTACCTTGAGCTCAGGTCATGATCTCAGGGTCCTGGAATTGAGCCGAGCTGGGAGCCTGCTTCCCCGGTCTTTCTGCCTGCCTCTCTGCCTACCTGTGATCTCTCCTTTTCTCTCTCTCTCTCTCTCTCTGTCAAATAAAAAACTAAAATCTTAGAAAAGAAAAAAAAATTTCCAACTCTACGAAAAAAACAAACTCTTCCAGTAACCCTTCGTAACTACAATCTCCATACCTCCAACTGCCTCACTCGATAACGCTTCACTGACCTCAGCTAGACTGAACTTTGCAATCTCGTCATTTCCCCTGTCCAATACCCTCTCTTATCTTCACTACTGCCTACTGAGCTTGGATCCCATGACTCGTCATGTCATTGACTTGCACATCATCTGCTCAAAATCCAACCAAACGCCGTTTGAACTCCGCCATCACCTTCTCTGTGCCTGCACCAGGCAGCTAAATGCTGCTAGAGAAATCATACAACTGGACTAATTACACTTGAAATTCATTGAACACTCATTTACTCATCATAATGTCAGAAATTTATTACATTTCCTTAGAGTATTCTGGTTTTTTTTTTTTTTTTCATTTTTTACTCTCTCGTGTCAAGGCTTTCCCATCTCCCTCACCTGTCTACCTCATCGAGAGCTTCACTTGAAACTCCCTAGTAGAGACTTCAAGAGGGTAGAGGTTTTATATGGTTTGGTGCTGTTGTTTAGGCCAGGAGTGGTAATTTAATTCCTGGCACACAGTAAGAACTTAATAAATATGTGCCGAAAGATTATTTTAAGGTGAATAGTTTCCCACCATCAAACCCACCTACCTCTCTGAATATGTACCCATTTTTCTCTGCCTTCCCTACTGCTCAATGGAAGAAGTACCCAACTCACATGTGTTCTGCAATTTAGTCTTTCCTCATTATTTTGAAATGCTTGATAAGTTTGATTTAATTTAAAAATTCAGGGGCATCTGGGTGGCTCAGACAGTTAAGGGGCCTTCAGCTCAGGTCATGGTTCCAGGGTCTTGGGATCGAGCCCCGAATCAGGCTCCTTGCTCAGCAGGGAGCCTGTTTCTCCATCTGCCTCCTGCTCCCTCTGCTTGTGCTTTCCTGCTCGCTCTCTCTCTCTCTCTCTGACAAATAAAAAAAAAATCTTTAAAAAAATAAAATAAAAATTCATCCATGTTATCATTAGATACTTCAACATTACAGTTGTTGAAGAGTGGTTACGGACAAGCCTCATAGAGAACATTTTACTATGCTAATTATAATCATCGCTAACAATTATGGCACACCCAAAGATGCTAAGTACTGTTCCTACAGCACTTTATCTACCAACAAGTTTAGCCTTCACAATAACATGAGATAGAGATAGGCACTATTTTTTTTCATCCTCAATTAACTAAAGTACGGAGAGGCCAAGTAGCACGCGCATACTCTTGCCACCTAAAAACAGATCGACACTCTAATCTGCCATGCTCCATCGCCCCCTTTTTAAAAATAAAATTAAAAAGGTGAAAAATAGGTACAAACTGACACAGTGATGTAAAGAAAATTACTGAGAAGGAGAATGGAAAATAAGAGGAGATGAAAGGAGGGTGACCTTGGTGCTTCTACCTCTAAAGTCATCCCAAATCTGTCCTTTTCTTTTCTTCTCCATAGCCACCACCCTACCCCAAGCCACCACCACTTTTCTCCTGGGCAATTGGCAGTAGCCATCCAACTGTTCTCTGATATGCTTTCCTCTCCTCAGAGCTGCCACAGTCACCTGTCTAAAACATGAACCAGATCATCAAAAGGCTTCCACTGCATTTAGCATAAAACCCAGGCTTGTCACTGTGGTCCATCAAACACTACATATTCCGGACCCTGCCCAGGTTTCCAACTGCCACTGAGGAAGGAGCCTGCTTTCAACTCCTGGAACACACCACCTTCTTTTCTGAGTTAGGACCTTGGCCTGGAATGTTCTTCCTCTTGGCTGGTTCTTTTGGCTCTCAGCCCAAAATGTCACCCATGCCAAGAGACATTTCCCAAGCATCCTAAACACAGTAACCTCTTCCCTCAAGTTACTGCTTGTCATGTGACTCTTTATTAGCTCTAGAATATTTAGTGTTATCTCTTTTTCTGTCTCTGTATCCTAGGCATCCAGAACAGTGTTTAGAGTGTGATTGGTACTCAGTAAATATATATTGAATAATAAATGAAATGAGATATTGTATGTAAAATTCTTAGCACAGTTCTAAAGTTCTTACATGTATGACACTGGCCAGCAATTGACCTGTCATTGATGTCCTAGAAGAAGCCAGACTAATTTCTCGGTATATCTTTTATTTATAAATTGTTCTCATTAAGCCTAAATCTTCAAGTCTTATTGCTCTTAATTTTTTAGTGGTTTATGAAGGAAGTTGCCCAGTTTCCTTAATCACGAGCTACCTGTTGTTTTTATTATTTTTTTTTCTGTTTATAATTTACTGAAATCTATTTTCAGGAGATGGAATCTTCCTGTGACCATCTCTGCAAATACCTATAAATGATGGTGAAAAACAGATCCCTTAATTGGTCATTTCAAAAATATTTGTTTGGGGCACCTGGGTGGCTCAGTGGGTTAAGCCTCTGCCTTCAGCTCAGGTCATGATCTCAGGATCCTGGGATGGAGCCCCACATCGGGCTCTCTGCTCAGTGCGGAGCCTGCTTCCCCGCCCTCTCTCTGCCTGCCTCTCTGCCTACTTGTGATCTCTCTCTCTCTCTCTCTCTCTCAAATAAATAAATAAGTAAAGTCTTTTAAAAAAATTGTTTCAATTCCGGAGGAGTTCATATGACAATACCCTTTCTTTCAAAATGCTTTTTTTTTGAGAAAACCAGAAATAGTCATTTCCATTCAGAATAATTTTGGTTATCCATAAATGGGTACTTGGGCACTAAGAGAGTATCTATAAAGAATGAGTAATGTTTTGCTTGAAGTCCCCTCATCAACTCGTACATTTTAAAAAATGAAAAGATAAGCTCTTTCAGTTTAGGGTAAATGTAAACAACAGAGCTCCTCTAAGTTGTCCAAGATTATATACCTGAGTCTTTATTCATTCCCACAATTCTTACTTACCCAAACATTTTATGATTTGAGGGAAACACCATCAGTTTTTCAAGTGCTATGTCTATGAACTCAAAGTTTACTTAAAATCTACAATATAAAGTAAATAGGATGATTTAATGGTCTAGTTCATCCAGTTCATCCATTATATGCAGGATAACTAAATATGTAGGAATTTGTCCCACATGTTAAATTCATGAAAATTAAGGGATTACACAGACTTTCTTTGGGGGTCATTGCCATTCAGCTTGTAGCTAATAGGAACTGTGGGAAGAGCTCTCCATCTCCCACAAAGACACTTTTTTGTATTTCTGTTATACAGATTAAATAACCTAGATCCTTTTCTCATTCATTCAGTGTTTTAATTATCCAGTTATTACCCTGGCTCCCTTTTAGGCCACTGAGTAATGCAGAGCTACACAATACCAAAATTCTCCTGCCCATACTTTCTACTCAAGGATGGTATCTCTGACAGTGGCAGCAGATTCCAGAATCAGTTCCTTCCATTCTTGGTTCCTTTATAGACATTTGTTGGCTTTGGGGCAATAATCAGTATTGGGATTACCCTGTCACCCACTACCATGCTAAGTCAAGAAGTAAATAAACTTTTATTGTTAGAAGAATGAAACAGAGAAGAAATAGAAAAAAAAAAAAAAAACTCTTTGGGGGCGCCTGGGTGGCTCAGTGGGTTAAAGCCTCTGCCTTTGGCTCAGGTCATGATCCCAGCGTCCTGGGATGGAGCCCCGCATCGGGCTCTCTGCTCAGTGGGGAGCCTGCTTCCTCCCCTCTCTCTGCCTCTCTGCCTCTCTGCCTAATTGTGGTCTCTGTCTGTCAAATAAATAAATAAAATCTTAAAAAAAAAAAAACCTGTTTTTGAATTTCAATAGGGAAGATGTATTGCTCTGGGGAAAAGAAAAGTAAATGTCCAATGATACTTGTAGCTTCTCTAAAACTAGAAAAAGTATAGCAGGAAAGAATTCTCTGCATTGGAAAACAGTTTCTTGCAGAACTGGAGTTGTGTTGTTGCATTTCTATTTGTGATAATCAGAGTGTCCTTAACCAATGAGCTTCCTCCTGGAAGGGTTGAGAAAACTAATTGAACCCACACTAGGAACAACACTGAGAACAGCAGAAGCAAGAAACAGGAAGAACATGCACAATAGGCAGTTGCTATTATTAATGGGTGATGGGAGAAAGGAAGTCTCTGCCTGGTGGTAGGTCTGTTTAGTGTTCTAGACAGTGTGATGACCACCAGGGACATGGCGGGGGTTGAGAGCGGCTGCCCACTTTTGATTAATGATCTCAGACAGGGAAACAGTTTGTACCCATGTCCTGCAGTGTGTAAGGGGGGAGATTCGAGGGGTTACCTTTAATTTTCAAAGCCTTAGCTACCTCTGACTCGATTTGCATGGTACCAGTGTATTAAAATTAATGGAGAATTTTTGTTTTCAAGCAGCTGCTCTGGGGATTTGAGTTTTCAAAGATCTATTTGTGGCTTTATATGACAAGGACATTAGTTGCCTAGATATTTGCAGTCCATTCTCATTGTCCAAGATGAAACTCTAGTCATATGAGAGGAAACAAATAAAAATGGTTATTTGGAGGCATATTTTTTTTCCCAACTTTAAAGATTTTATTTATTTATTTGATAGGCAGAGATCACAAGTACGTGGAGTGGCAGGCAGAGAGAGAGGAGGAAGAGAGCCCGATGCGGGGCTCGATCCCAGGACCCTGGGATCATGACCTGAGCTGAAGGCAGAGACTTTAACCCACTGAGCCACCCAGGTGCCCCTGGAGGCATATTTTTGACAAAGTGTAGAAATCACATGCTTTTCTAATCACCTGCTTCTTCACCAGATGCTTCATTCATTTCTTCCCTTCTCGTAAGCCAAGATTCAAGAAACTGTGGACCTCACTCACTAACTTCACTGCCTTGCTTTTTTGCTTCCTTCATTCTATAATCCAATATTTTTTTTCAGCTTTCACCAAGATGCTAAACTGGCAAATGTTACCTGTCACCAATACGCCTTTCAGTCATTATCTCTGAGGCTGCTATCCTGCCCCTTTTGCTCCTGTGCATTTCTCCCTTTCCTTAAACCTACTCTGCTCCCTAGACTTCTGTCACCCACTCTGGATTTCCTTCTACTTCTTTAACTATTCCTTCCTGATCTCTGTTAGTTTCCCCATTTCTGCCACTTGTTCTTCCTAACTTCTTTAGTCAATCATTCCAAACCCTTTTTATTGCCTTGAACAGCACTTTTGCAAAAAACAATTATAGGTTGTATTCTGAGGTCTATCCCTTTCTCTGAGCTCAGACCTGAATACCCAATCATTATGGTATGAGGATACCCCTACAAGGTTGTGATTGTCCCATGTGATTGTCCCACAGGCATCTCATCCTCTGCATATGAGAAAAGAAATCCATTGCTTTCTGTCCTCTTTTACATCCAATTTCAATAAATGATACCAAAATTGGCCCAGTTATCCAAGACAGAGACCTAGGAAATTTGTTGAAGCTACATGTTACCTCTCCTGACCCTCTCCATCATTGCTTCATACATACCTCTGATGAAGTGCAAACAAAACCATCGAGAGTTGCTGATTTTACCTGCAAAAGAGTTCTACTCCCCTACCTCCAGTGGGGAAAAGACAATCAGTAGATCTGAATGCCAGGTAATGCAGATGTTCAAATTATTTGAAAAAGATTTCAAAGAAGCTGATATAAAAATACTTCAGTGAGCAATCATTACTAAATTTTTTGTGATGTATCAGTTGCTAAAAGATACGTGTTGAAATCTGCTGTGAATGTAGATTTGTCAACACTTTGAAGAAATGCCAGTATAAAGAACTGCAAACCTATAAAATCCATGACAGTTCCTAAGCCTTTTCTTGTTTATTATGACCTTGACACTTCTGAAGAGCCCTGGTCAGTTATTCTATACTTTATTCCTTAAATTTTTCTGATATTTTCTCATAATTCATTGGAAGTTGTACACTTTTGGCATGAATATCACCAAAATGGGCTCTGTTCCTTGGTGCTTCCTGCGGAGGTGGTGGCCATCTGTTACTGGGCATCATGGCTGCCCTCAGACCTTTGGTGAAGTCCAAGATCATTAAAAAGAGTACCAAGAAGTTCATCCAGCACCAGGCAGACTGATACGTGAAAAGCAAGTGCAACTGGCGGAAACCCAGAGGCACTGACAATTGGGTGTGCAGAAGATTCAAGGGCCAGATCTTGATGCCCATCATTGCTTATGGGAGCAACAAGAAAACAAAGTATATGTTGCCCAGTGGCTTCCAGAAGTTCCTAGTCCACAACGTCAAGGAGCTTGACGTGCTGCTGATGTGCAACAAATCTTACTGTGTAGAGATTGCTCACAATGTCTCCTGAAGGACCGCAAAGCTACTGTGGAGAGAGCAGCCCAGCTGCCAGTCAGTCACCAATCCCAATGCCAGGCTGTGCAGCAAAGAAAATGAACAGACAGCTTGTTGTACACATCATATTTGTGTTAATAAAACTACAAAAAAAATATATCACCAAAATGGTATACCTTTATTTTTCACTTTGTACTTAATATCTTTTGTGGGGAAAGGAGTACTGTGTAAATATCCCGTTTCTCCTCCAACACTGGACCACAAATTTTAGCATCGATGGTTTGTTTTTGGCTGTAATAATTATTACTGTGGTGTTGTCATGAAATTCTTTTTATTCTTCCCATTTCTTCAACATTTATTCATTGGAATTCTGTAAGGAAGAGCTGCCCCTTCTCCCTTATTTATTTACTGAATAATGTATTTTAAACAGTATGAATTTTAATTTTATTCTAGAGTTATAACCTAATACTGTTATTATTTTGTTGTTGTTCAAAGTGTTCCAGCTTTGGCCAGTGGGAGCTCTTTCAGATTGGCTCCATTGTTTTTCAATATGACTTTCCCCTCCATCCTTTTCTGAGTATTTCTTTACTATCACTGTAAGATACCTTAGGATCAAGATACCTTAGGATCACCTTATATGTTTCATGCCTCTGTCCTGAAATCAAGTACTTCTTCCCCAGGAGAATGACATATAGAAACCAAGATCTGGGTGCTAGACGCAATCATTAGTATTAAGGTGTCATTGGTCATAGATGCTCTCAGCAGACAGGATTTAGTTATATGTGTGCACACATGCACACTCACACACACACACACACACACACACACACACACACAGCTGTGGATACACACAGAGCAAATTTATTTCTGTATCTAAGTATTTGAATACATATATTAAAAAACTATGTGTTCATACCAATGCCTCAGATTCCAAAGTATTTATTCCAGCCTGCCTCCTTTCTTTAGTTGTAACTTTGTTCCCCAGCAGTGACAAATCTGGCTCACATTAGTTAAAATATATTTACTTATTTAATGAACCTCGCCATATAAAGTAGAATAGCTAATCCACTCTCTGCGAGAAATATTTACTAACTACAGTATTGGACTTTTGTACAATTCTTCTTGTCTTTACCCAGTGAAAATAGAGTCTTCCCAAATAACTTCGTAATTCCTTATTCTTCCACCTTTCTCAGTATGGCTCTGCTCATTTGCAAGTCAGGAAGTTTATTGGTTATAATTTGTATTTCCCTTTGTGTTCTTTTCACATTCTGGTGGAATTTTTTTGTGTTTGTGTTTGTTTGCTTTTAGGTTGTTGGGTTTTTTGTTTTTTAATTTTAGCTTACATACAGGAAAATTCACTCTATATACAGGTTCTGGGTTTGTTTGTTTTAGAGAAAGAGAGCAGGGGGAGTGGACAGAGAGAGAGGCAGGGGGAGTGGACAGAGAGAGAGAGAGAGAATCTTAAGCAGACTCCATGCTCCGCAATACTGAACCACAAGCCTAAGATCACGACCTGAGCCAAAATCAAGAGCCGGGTGTTTAACCGACTGAGCCACCCAAGCGCCTCGTGTTCTGGGTTTTGACAAGACACAGACTTTTGAGTTCATCACTATAGTCATAATACAAAACAGTTTATCACCCCCAGAATTCCCTCATAAGAAAGCATTTTTAGAAGCATCAAATTTTAAAAAGTAAAAAGACTAATAACCATAAATAAGACCATTGAAAATTAAACTTCATAACCTGGCAATTCACAAATCTTTACCCCTGGGGCTAATAATACATTATATGTTAATTTAAAAAAATTAAAAATTTAGGGGCTCCTGGGAGGCTCAGTGGGTTAAAGCCTCTGCCTTCAGCTCAGGTCATGATCTCAGGGTCCTGGGATCGAGCCCCGCGTCGGGCTCTCTGCTCAGCAGGGAGCCTGCTTCCTCCTCTCTCTCTGCCTGCCTCTCTGCCTGCTTGTGATCTCTGTCTGTCAAATACATAAATAAAATCTTTTTTTAAAAAAATTTAAAATTTAAAAAAAAAGAAAATTTAACTTCATAAATGCTTTTCCAAGTACTTGAAATTTTATTGGTTTATTTCGTATTCATACTGTGTTCCTCAAATATCATAGGAGTATAACAGTTTCATAAGGTTTTACTGAGAGGAATTTTAAATTAGCTTTTTTGAGGTATTTATTAAAAATTATTAGATAAAAATTTAAAAAACTGCACCTATTTATTTACTTCTGAATTTTTATTTTAGTACAGCTGACACACAATGTTACATTAGTTTTTGGTTTGCCATATAGTGATTTGACAAATTTATTCTTTGTGCTGTGCACATCACAAGTATAGCTACTACCTGTCACCACACAACACTATTATAATATAATTGACTACCTTCCTTATAGCATGCCTTCCTTATTCATTCCTCAGACTGGAAGCCTGTATCTCCCACACACCTTCCCTCATTTTGCCAATGTCCAGCTCCCCATCCCCTCTGGCAACCATCAGTTTGTTCTCTGTAGGTCTGATTTAATTTCTTGTTCATTTATTCATTCATTTTTAGATTCCACATATAAGTGAGATCATACAGCATTTGTCTTTCTCTGCTGACTCACTTCATTTAGGTAATACCCTCGAGATGCATCCATGTTGTCACAAATGGCACAATCTTATCTTTTTTATGACTGTATAATATTCTATCACTCATTCTCACACACATATATGCACACATGTATCTTCCTTATCACATCTTCTTTATCTATTGATGGAATCTTAAGTTGCTTCCATATCTTGGCAATTGTAAATAATACTGCAGTAAACCTAGGGGTGCATATATCTTTTTGAATTTGTGTTTTCATTTTGGGGGGTCAATAACCAGTAGTAGAATTATTGAATCATATGATATTTCTATTTTTAATTCTTTGAGGAACCTCCATACTGTTGCCTATAGTGGCTGCACCAATTTTCATTCCCACAAACAGTGTACAAGAGTTCTTTTCTTTCCACAGCCTCACCAACACTTGTTATTCATTGTCTTTTTTATTTTAGTCATTCTGACGGGGTGTCTAGTGATATCTCATTGTGGTTTTGATTTGCATTTCCCTGATGATTAGTGATATTGAACATCTTTTCATGTGTTTGTTGGCCATCTGTACATCTTCTTTGGAAAAATGTCTATTCATGTCCTCTGCCCATATTTTATTTTTTTTAATTAACATATAATGTATTATTTGTCCCAGGGGTCCAGGTCTGTGAATCATCAGTCTTACACATTTCACAGCACTCACCATAGCATATACCCTCCCCGATGTCCATAACCCAGCCGCCCTATCCCTACCCGCCAGCAACCCTCAGTTTGTTTCCTGAGATTAAGGGTCTCTTATGGTTTGTACCCCTCCTGATCCCATCTTGTTTCATTCCCCCGCTACTCCCCCATCAACCCCCACCTTACCTCTCAAATTCTTCATATCAGAGAGAGCATGTGATAATTGTCTTTCTCTGATTTACTTATTTCACTTAGCATAATACCTTCTAGTTCCATCCATGTCATTGTGAATGCTCTGCCCATATTTTAATGAGATTGGGTTTTTTTGGTGTTGAGTTATAAATTTTTAATGTATTTTGGATATTAACCCCTTATCAGATGTATCATTTGCATATATCTTTTCCAATTCAGTGGAATGCTTTATTTTGTCAATGGTGTCCTTCACTATGCAAAAGGTAATTAGTTTGATGTGATCCCAATAGTTTATATTTACTTTGTATTCCTTACCTCAGGAAACATATCTAGAAAAATGTTTCTATAGCCAGTGTCAAAAAATTACCGCCTATGTTCCCTTCAGGATTTTTATGGTTTCAGGCCTCACACTTAGGTCTCTAATTCGTTTTGAGTTTATTTTTTTATATGGTGTAAGAAAGTGGTCCAGTTATATTCTCTTGCATGTAGCTGACATCCAGTTTTCCCAGCATAATTTATTAAAGAGACTATTTTTTCCTCATTTTATATTCTTGCCTCCTTTTTCATAGATTAATTGGCCATATAATTGGGAGTTTATTTCTGGAGTCTCTTTGTTCTGTTGATCTACATGTCTGTTTTTGTACCAGTACCAGACTGTTTCGATGCCTATAGCTTTGTAGCAAATCTTGAAATATGAAATTGTGATACCTCCAGCTTTATTTTCTTTCTCAAAATCACTTTGACTATTCAGGGTCTCTTGTGGTTCCATGCAAATTTTAGTATTATTTGTTCAAGTTTTGTGAAAAATGCTGTTGGTATTTTGAGAGGGATTGCACTGAATCTGTAGATTGCTTTGGGTACTCTGGACATTTTACCAATATTCATTCTTCCAATCCATAAGTATGGAATGTCTTTCCATTTGTTGTGTTGCCTTCAAATTCTTTTGTTAGTGTTTTATAGTTTTCAGAGTACAGGTCTTTCACCTCTTCGATTAAGTTTATTCCTGGGTATCTTCTTCTTTTTGGAACTGTTCCTATTTAAGGAACAGTTTAATCCTTTAATCCTTATAAGATTCTATAAGGAATAAGCAGAAGAGATGAGGCAGAAGGGAGATCAGAGAGATCTGGAGTGTGTGAAGGGCTCAGCCAGGCATGGCAGCCTTGAAGATGGAGAAATGGGCTACAGCTCAGGAATGCAAGTGTCCTCTAGGAACTGAGAATGATCCCTGGGCAACAACCAGCAAGGGACGAGCTGAGGAAATCCTTTCTCAAATATAAAGAGTTATATAATACATCACACAAAGGTAACGTATGTTTTCTTTCCCTTTTGTGTCCTTTTAAAATATCTATACACTGTTACTGGTTTACAACAAAAGCAAACAAGTAATTGCAAAAGGAACAGACAATATGACTTAAGTCACTGCCTACTTAAATTCTCTACGTTTGACTGTTTCATATTCTCAGAAAGTTTCATTGAATTTGTTCTGTGTTTTTATTTTTTTCTATATTTACATTTTTTTTAATGAAAACTTTAAAAAAAAAAAACAACTCTCATGATAAGGAATTCTAGCCACGTAATTTTTTTTTTTTTAGTTATAACCAAGACACTGAAATAAAATATGTGATAATTTCTAAAGGCAGATCACATGTGCGTACGTATTCCTCCAGTCAGCTGGATCAATTATACAACGAGTTGTCAGAGGGAAACAAAGCAGGATTTAGGAGAGCGTGTCTCTAGAAGATCTTTTTTAATGCTGTGAATCCCACCTTTACCCCCAAGAGATAGGTGGGTTGCAGGGGTGAGGAGGCAGGTATTATGGGGTGTCTCCTCCTTCACCTTAAGTCTAGTGAAAAGTTAGTTTTTAGTGTGAACAGACACAAACTTCTCCAATCACCCTTTGTCCTAGCTTTTCCCCTCTGGGAATTGTATCTGGAAGTGGGGAAGAGAAATCGCCTTTTTTTTTTTTTTTTTTTTTTTTTTTTAATCAAGATGACATTTGGAACAGAAAAAATGATACAGAACAGAAATGGTAGTGAAAAGGCATCAGAATGAAACCAGCCACCTCAGGAGCGGCAGCCTCTGAGCCAAAGGCTGATAAAAATCACTCCCAGGAATTAAAGAGCAGAAGAGTCCTGACATCCAGTCACAGAGGTGTTACCAGCTGCTGTCCCAAGGGGTCTATCTATTGCCTAGAGTCCCAGGGGAGGAGGATGTCAATGGTGATCCAGAGCACCTCACTGAAGAGAACATATGAGCCTGGGCAGAGGACTTCCTGAACTAGCGGAGCAATGTGACAAGGACAGGGAGATGTTACTCTATTACTCTGGTCTGAGGGAAGACATAGTCCCCATTATTGCAAAGCTTGATAATTAGAGGCCAGTCATGCCATTCCAACTGAAAGATGCTTCTCCACATCCCTCTCAAATGAGAGCTCTAATCAATTAACACACATTTGATGAACACCAAGTGATGGGCTAGATTCAGATTCCCTGAGAGATGATAAGAAAAAGATAGTGCGTGGTTCAGTTGGAAATGGAGGAAAGAAAAGACCAGGAGAGGAACTCTATTATTTACCCAGTGTCGAAGGGTCAGGACTAAAGTCTTACAGCCTATTCTTTGGTCCAGGTCCTTTCCTGTCTGCTGACGATCTGCTAGAGACGACCTCAGGACCTCCACATCACCAGGCCTAACTCATTGGTGGAGGTTATTTCATTATTTAGGTTGAAATAAGAGAAAAAAAAGGCAAAGAGGAAGCGCTTTTCTCCTGCAAAGACTGAAATTCATAGAGAGCTCACCAGTCTGAGTTTACATGGTGACCCTAAACAGTGCCTGTCAGCCCATGCTTCAGGATGACCAAGGGTTTCCTTGGATTGGACTGAACCCTATATTTTTTTTTCAAAGATTTTATTTATCCATTGGACAGACAGTAGTAGTAGACACAAGTAGGCAGAGAGGCATGCAGAGAGAGAGGAAGGAAAGCAGGCTCCCTGCTGAGTAGAGAGCCCGACGCGGGGCTCAATCCCAGGACCCTGGGATCATGACCTGAGCCGAAGACAGAGGACCTAACCCACTGAGCCACCCAGGCGCCCCTGAACCCTATATTTTTAACAGATCCCTTGCACATACAAATAGCCCTAACAAGGGGCACCTGGGTGGCTCAGTGGGTTAAAGCCTCTGCCTTCGGCTCAGGTCATGATCTCAGGGTTCTAGGATCAAACCCGCATTGAGCCCCGCATCAGGCTCTCTGCTTGGCAGGGAGCCTGCTTCCCCCTCTCTCTCTGCCTGCCTCTCTGCCTACTTGGGATCTCTGTTAAATAAATAAATAAAATCTTAAAAAAAAAAATAGTCCTAACAAGACCAAGACAAAAAATTTGATATGTATTTCTATAAATTTAAATCACTCAAAAGGATTATGTTAAATTTCTTCAGGTATTCATTTGTTTTCCTGATAGTAACTACAAAAATTAGCATCTGAAATGAATATAAAAGATTCTTTGAATCTGTTTCCTATAAATTCTCTAATAAAGAAGATTTCTTCCCTTACTCACTTGACTTCTCTGGGCCTTGGTTTTTTATTATAAAATGGTAGGGATTAGATTAACATATTTCCAATGATTTTTTTTTTGCAATAAAAATGTAATGATTATAAACTGAAATATTTCTTCATCCCATTTGATCCCCATTGTTTTTGTTTTTCATACATTTTCTATCTTGGATTCCTTAGAAACTACTGTTGTGGTTTTTTTTTTTTCCTTATTTATGTCATATGCACAATAGATACTCCTTCATTGTGATCCTTTCCCTAGTTGAACTCATTAAGATCAAAGAACCTCACATTTTTGAAAAAGCTGTAAGAATCATCCATTTGCCAGACTAAAGAAACAAACAAACAAAAAAAAATGCAGCCAAAAATGACATTATCTTTTCAAGATGGTACAACAAAAAGTGGAGAGACAGATCTAGAATTTGCATGTAACACTTGGTTTTAGGACACTTCCCAGTTATACCAGATTTTCCCTCTTTCTTGAAGAAAAGCCCATTTCTCCTTTCTGGAAATACTTGTTTTGAGTATGCTTTTCTCCCAGGGTGGCAACACCACGACCACCACTGTAAATGTTCTTTGTAATGTGATCTCAACATCCCTCCAAACCCATCTTGCGGTAGAATCACTCTCTGCTTGAGGCAGGCAAGCTTGTGACTGCTTCAACCAGCAGAATACAGAGAAGTGATACTGTGTGCTACAGGGCTCAGTCGTAACAGGGATACAGCTCCTTGGGCTCACAGGAACACTTGGGCTTCAAGCCTTACACCACCATTTAAAAAGAGTTGACCACCCTGAGAACACCCTACTCAGAGGATGCCAGACCCCCTGGAGAGGCCGTGAGTGGTGGTCTGGTCGGCTGCCGCAATCTTCCATCAGCCCAGCTCATGGATATAAGTAAGGGAACCTTCCTCGTGATGCCAGCCTCCAGCCATGAAGTCTTCCCATCTGAGATCCCAGATATCAAGTCATCCCACTGTGTCTGAACTAAAGTCTGACCCTCAGAATCTAAAAGAACTTTAAAATGTCATCATCTTAAGCCACTACGTTTGGGAGAAGTTTATTAAACAGCAATAGGGACCAGAAAACCAGGAATAAGAGAGTCACAGAACTCTTTGGCTATGGGATCTAACATCGTTGGAGTACTAACCAAGATGTTAGCCTCATCATCTCCCCAGATCAGCAATAGCAATGGTTCTCCTTGTACATCAGCTGTAGCTTTACAGACGATGTCTGCTTTTCACTTTGAGGCGCCCCCTCAAGGAGTCAAAGGGAATTGCAAGTATGCCACTTAAGCTATATTTCCGGTCGGATCAGATCAAACATATCCTTCATTTTTTAACCACTATGCCACGTAACCAAACACTGGGAAAATCTCAACCCATTTATATTTTCTTTTTAAAAATACTCACATTTCTTCTCTTCTCTTCACATTTCCTCTCTTTTCCCATACATTTTATTTGATTCATGGACATACACCCTCTCTGTATTCAGGAATGAGATTTTCCCAGACAGAGGATCAGGCCAATCATTTATTTGTTGTCTCTGAGAGCCAAATCTACTGTTTAATGCTCCACTCTGATATTGTGGGTCTGCGACTCTGCAAAATTCACTTCCAAACTGCCTTCTCATCTACCTTCAATCGGCTTATGCTAAAGCAAGTTTTCTCAACCTCAGCACTATTGACATTTTAGTTTGAATGACCTTTTTTCCAGTTTTATTGAGATGCAATTGGTATACAGTCTTATGTAAGTTTAAGGTGTACAGCATAATGAGGTGACTTACATATACTGTGAAATGATGACCAAAATGGAATTTAGTAACTATCCATCTTCTCATATAGACACAAAAAAGAAAAAGCAATGTTTTTTACCTGTGATGAGAAATCTTAAGACCTACTATATTTATGATTTTTAAATATACCATACAATGGTGTGGAACTGTAGATGTCCCATTGTAAATTATATTCTGAGTACTTATTTATTTTATTGATCTTATTTACATCCCTAGTATTTTTTTTTAATTTCATTTATTTATTTGACAGAGATCACAAGTAGGCAGAGAAGCAGGCAGAGAGAGGAGGAAGCAGGCTCCCTGCTGAGCAGAGAGCCCGATGCGGGGCTCCATCCCAGGACCCTGGGATCATGACCTGAGCTGAAGGCAGAGGCTTTAACCCACTGAGCCACCCAGGCGCCCTTACATCCCTAGTATTGATTTATCTTACTTATTTGGAAGCCTGTAGCATCCTCCCATCTCACCCTCCACCTCCAGTTTCTTTTCCTGTGAGTTTGGGTATTTTTCTTTTTGCTTGATTATTTGTTTGTTTAGATTCCACGTGTAAGTGAAACAGTACAGTATTTGTCTTTGACTATTTAGCATGATGCCCTCAAAGTCCATCTATGTTGTCACAAAAGATAGGATTTCCTTCCTTTTTATGGTGAATAATAGTCCATTGTACATATATGTACCACAACTTCTTTATCCATTGATCCCTCAGTGGACATTTATGTTGTTGTCAGGTCTTGGCTATTAAGAATAGTGCTGCTATAGACATGGTGGTGCGGATATCTCTTCAACATAGCATTTCCATTTTCTTCAGGTATATTCCTAGATGTAGAATTGCTACCTAGCAATTCTAGGTATTTCTATTTTTTAATTTTTTTGAGGAATATTCATACTGTTTTCCATGGTGGCTGTAAAAATTTACACTTCCTCCAGCAGTGGACAGGGGTTCCCTTTTCTCCACAACCACACCAGCCTTTGTTATCTCTTATCTTTTTGATTATGGCCATTCTAAGAGGTGTGAGGTGATATCTCATTGTGGTTTAATTTGCATTTCTCCAGAAATTAATGATGTTGAGCACCTTTTCATGTACCTGTTGGTAATTCATAAATCTTCTTTTGACAAATGTCTATTCAGGTCATTAGCCTATTTTAGTTGGATTATTATTATTATTTGCTATTGAGTAGTGTAAGTTCTTTATATATTTTGGATATCAGGCGCTTATCAGATACACAGTTTGTAAATATTTTTTCCCATGCCATTTATTGTCATTTCACTTTGTTGTTTTGCTGTGCAGAAGCTTTTTAGTTTAATGTAGTCCCACTTACTGATTTTCAGTGTTGTTGCTTGTGCTTTAAAAATCATTGCCATCACCCATGTCAAGGAAGGTTTTCCTGTGTTTTATGATTTCCAGTCTTATACTGAAGTCTTAATCCATTTTGAGTTCATTTTTGTGAGTGGTATAGAGGTTTAGTTTCCTTATTTTACACATCAATATCCAATTCTTCCCATACCATTTATTGAAGAGACTGCCTTTCTTCATTGAGTATTCTCGACTCCCTTGTCAAATATTAGCTAATATCTTCACGGGCTTATTTCTGGGCTCTCAATTCGTTCCATTGCTTTCTATGTCAATTTTTACGCCAGCACCACAGTATTAGATTATCATAGCTTAATGATCTCACTGGAAATCAGGAAGTGATGCCTCCCACTTTGTTCTTTCTCAGGATTGCTTTAGCTATTTGTGTCTCTTGTGATTCCACATAAATTTTAGGGGCTTTTTTCTTCTATAAAAAGTACCATTGGACCTTTGATAGGAACTGCATTGAATCTATAGGTGGCTTTTGGTAGTATGGATATTTGAACAACTTTAATTCTTCCAGTCCATGAAAACAGGATGTCTTTCCATTTATTTTTGCCTTCTTTGATTTCTTTTACCAATGTCTTATAGTTTTCAATGTAGAGATCTTTCACCTCTTTGGTTAAGTTTATTCCTAAGGATTTTACAGTTTTTCATGCTATTATAAATGAGATCATTTTCTTTATTTATTTCTTTTTCAGATGATTTTATTGTTCATGTAGAGAGACACTACTGATTTTTGTCTGTTAATTTTGTATCCTGCAACTTAACTGAATTTATTAACAGGTTTTTTTTTTTTTGGAGAGTCCAGGATTTCCTATATATAATATCATGTCATGTGCAAATAGTGACAGTTTACTTCTTCTTTTCCAATTCTGATGCTTTTTATTTCTTTTTCTTGCCTAGTCACTCTAGCTAGGACTTCAGGTACTATATTAAATAGGAGTGATGAGAGTGGACACTCTCACATATCTTTTTCCTGCTCTTAGAGGAAAAGCTTTCAACCTTTCACTACTAAGTATAGTGTTAGCTGTGGGCTTGTCATATATCGCCTTTATTATGTTGATGTACACTCCTTATATACCTAATTTGTTAGGTTTTTATCATGAACAGATGTTGAATTTTGTCAAGTGCTTTTTCTCTTATTGAGTGAGCTGGTCATGATTTTTTCTTTCATTCTATTAATTTGATATGTCATATTTATTAATTTACATATGTTGAAGCATCCTTGAATCCCAGGGATAAATCCACTTGATTATGGTGAATGATTCCTTTAATGCACTGTTGAATTCAGTTTGCTAGTATTTTATTGAGAATTTTCACATCTATACTCATTACGGATATCGGCCTGTAGTTTTCTTTTTTTGTAGTATTCTTTTCTGGCCTTTATGTCAAAGTAATGCTGGCCTGGTAATGTGAGCTTGGGAGTGTTCTTTCCTCTTTGATTTTTTTGGAGACTTTTGAGACGAATTGTGTTAATTCTTTAAGTGTTTGGTAAAATTCACCACTGGGATTATCCGGTCTTGAGTTTTTCTTTTTTGAGACTTTTTTTTTTAAGGTTTTATTTATTTATTTGACAGAGATAAAGATCACAAGTACAGAGAGAGGCAGGCAGAGAGAGAGGGGGAAGCAGGTTCCCTGTTGAACAGAGAGCGCAATGTGGGGATCGATCCCAGAACCCTAAGATCAGGACTTGAGCTGAAGGCAGAGGCTTAACCTACTGAGCCATCGAGGCGCCCCAAGACATTTTTGATAACTGATTCAATCAGTGATTGGTCTGGTCATAATTTCTTTTTCTTTCCAATTCAGTCTTGGCATGTTATAAGTTTTTAAGAATTTTTCCATGTCTTCTAGCATGTCCAATTTGATGGTACATAGTAGTTCATAGTAGCCTCTAATGATCCTTTGTTTTTAGGTAATATCAATTGTAATGTCTTCTTTTTTATTTATAATTTTGCTGATATGGGTCCTCTCCTTTTTTTCATGGTCAGTTTAGCTAAAAGTTTGTCAATTTTTAAAAATCTTTTCAAAGAACCAGCTCTTTAGTTTTGTTAATATTTTCTATCCTTTCAGTTATTTCTGCTCTAATCTTTATTACTTCCTTCCTTCTGCTAATTTTGGGCCCAGTTTGTTCTTTTGCTAGTTCTTTTAGTCAAAGAGTTAGGTTGCATATTTGAGATTTTATTTTAAAAATTCTTAATGTAGATGTTTATTGCTATGAACTTCCCTCTTAGAACTGCTTTTTCTGCATTCCATAAGTTTTGGTATGTTGTGTTGTCATCTTTGTTTATTTCAAAATACTTTTTTTAATTTCACCATCCAGGTGTCCAGGCCAGACTTTCTGGTCTGGAGCTATAGTGGTGGTTGGCAGGGAGGGGGTGCGTGGCTATTAACGAGCTCTCCTGCCTGAGCTGAATGGAAGGGCCAACCCAGCAGCCTCTCAGGGGTTCTCAATCAGCTTTTCTGGACAAAGGGGCCCAGGAGCTGCATTCCATAGTGGGTGGGACTATGAATTAGCTCTCTTGACTGAGTGAAACATGAGGGTCAGCTTCAGACAGCCTCCCAGATGCTCCCAATCAGGCTTTCTGGTTTGAAGGGGCCGGAACTGCACTCAGCCGTGGGTGGGGCTAAGCATTACCTTTCTGGCCTGGGCAGAACATAAGGGCCAACTCCAAGCAGCTTTCCAAATGCTTTTAATCAGGCTTTCTGATTGGGAATGGCCAGGAGCTACACTCAGTAGTGGGTAGGGCTATGAAATAGGCTTTCTCATGGGGCAGAGTAGGGATACCGATTCAAAGTTCCAAAAAGGTTGTTTGTAGTCTTAGTTTTTTAAGCCAACCTGCTCCTTAAGTTCCTTCAGTGTGACTGGCTCTGCTCTGGAGACCATCAGCTCTACTTATTGAACTCTTTACCCAAATGTTGCTGGGCCATGCAGCTTCTACGTGTTCCTACCAGGATTTCTCGTCAGATAGGCCTGGGAGTTATACTCAGCAGTGGGCCAGACTATGACTGTGCAGTTAGCTGTGCAGCTACCCTCAACTGTGGGCCTAAGATTATGACCTCAGCTCCCCTTCTTGGGCAGCAACAGACCAAGCTCCAGGACTGTCAAGACTCTTCATCTGAGGACCCAAATCAGGTAGACCTGTACCCACCAAGTTTTGTGGTTGGACTACACCACTATCTTGTGTCTGCAGAAAAACAAAACTACTTATTAGGACAACTACTTGAACACTGCAGGTAGGAACTTGGTCTACCACGATCCAAGTGCTCATTATTGCAAGCCCCTCCCCTCTCCCAGTTTCCATCACAATGAGATTCCCAGTGGTCAAGCCCTACAGATTCCCCCACAACCCCTGTCTGGCAAGACCTGAGTTGGGGCTCCCAAGAAGTGACCCACAATTCTGGAGAAGTTGGATGTTCACACTGGACTCTTTTTTTTTTTTTTTAAGATTTTTATTTATTTATTTGACAGAGAGAGAGAGAGAGCGCAAGTAGTCAGAGAGGCAGGCAGAGAGAGTGGGGAAAGCAGGCTCCCCGCTGAGCAGAGAGCCCAATGTGGGACTTGATCCCAGGACCCTGAGATCATGACCTGAGCTGAAGGCAGAGGCTTAACCCACTGAGTCACCCAGGCGCCCCACACACTGGACTCTTTTTCCCACTGGAGAAACATAGGCCCAGGGGAGACTTATTCCCCCGAGGGAGGAGCAATGTCTCTTATCCTTATAATTCAGTTTGTCTTTGCCTCTGTGGTGCTGGGAGTGAGTGGGGGGGAGGTGGCGGGGAGAGATGCTTTAGCCTCACTCCTGTGTTCTAGGATTTTCTGTGGTATCTTCTCCCCACCCCACCCCTGCTCCGTTATTTTTAATGATGTGGAGCAAAGTCAGAAATGACCTATTTTACCATCTTGGTGACATTACTCTCATGGGCCGGGTTATTCTTTGTTGTGGGAGACTTCCATTGTCTGACCAGAGCAGTGGAATTGTAGGATGCTTACCAGGATCTCTGGCCTCTATCACTAGGTGCTAATACCATTTTCCACCCAAGAGTGACAACCAAAAATGTCTCCAGACTTTGCAGATGTCTCCTAGGTAACAAAATGACCCCTAACTGAGAAGCACTGTGCTCTACAGATACTTGAAAGGAGGGTAAATGGGGAACTGCTGTTAGCATTTCTTTAGTGGCAGCAGTTGCCCTCATTTCCAGCTCCCTTTAGCACTACCTGAGTCAGAGACCTCAGTGGCTACCACGTGGTCATCAGTTCCTGAGGGTCTTTGCTCTGAGCTACAAGACAACCCCAGCTGTGCCCACTATTTCCTCAGCTCTAGGGGGCAGTGGTGAAGTGGTCACTTCCTGCAAGTGGTTTCTTCCTCTGGCTTACCTCGGCATCCCCTTGCTGTGTTTTCACCTTTCATCACTCAGGCAACTATTTCTCTGCATTAAATCCCCTCTGTTTGCAATGCCAGGTAGAGTTTCTGTTTTCTGAACTAGCCTCTAATAGAATGATAACGACTATAACTTTGACATAGACCAAAAATAGAGGTGGCATGAGCCTAGAATGTTTTTCTGCATTCAACAGACATTTATTAAAAATCTGTGAATAGACAGGAACTGTATTAGGCTTTGAGAATAAAAGGTAAGCAATATGTAGTTTCTGTTATCTGGACAATGAAGGAAAAGCCCATTAAGAACCAACTATAGATGAACTAAGTACCTGCAAATTTGTTTTTTAATCCAGTACCTCATTTGGCAACCCACAGATCCATGTCAAATGGTGCACTGTATTTTTTTTCTTTACTCGTTTAGTGCATGTCCTATTTCTTTAATGTGGCTTTTCATCTGAAAATAATCTCCTCCTGAAACATGCATGTTTATCTTTACTAAAGATGAAAGTAATTCAAAGATATTTTTTTTTGGTTGGCAAATTATCCACAAAAGTAGGAGGTTAAAAAATACGCATTCTTTGTTCAAACATCTTTGTTGCGACTTGGCAAAATCAGCCAGATTTACTTAGAAAAATGAAGAGTAAAAGATATAAGCTAGAAACCAGTACTGTTAAATGTTTATAATTTTACAAAATCCTCCAAGATTGATTTGAGATTTCATATGTTGAATAGTGAAGAATTTGAAAAACAAACAAACAAATTTTTCAAGACTCCTAATTTTATAAGGATGAGTATCTGGAGGAGAATTTCAGATTCTCTCCTTTGCATGACTATGCCTGGTGAGAAAAAAAAAAAAAAAAAGACCTTATTTAGTCACTGTCTTAAATTCTGATCTTGATGGTTGTTTTGAGACCAGTAACAAATGGTCTTTTATTTTTCCTTCTTTGATGGAGTAGCCCTGTCAGTACCTTAAACAGGACACTTGCTAGCAAGTGATAGAACTCAAGCTAACAAAAGCCTTAAGGAGAATGTAAGGCTGTTGGGGGATCTCACCACCATGTTGGTTTTCTGGAATATTGGAACCAGGGTCTTGCATCTCATTAGGACTTGATATTTTCTCTCCTTCCTGCTCTTCTTCCTGTTTCCCTCTCTTTGTAGATCAGTTTTCTAACAAAAATTTCCAAGTTGTGTAAGGTCCAGCCTCCCCCACCAGAGAGAAACTTGATATGAAGTATTCTGTTCCCAAGTCCAAACCTATGAGGGAAGAATCTCTGGTTTTCACCCAGCTTGTGACCCATCAACTTTCACATGAACCAAGGCTTATTTAAGAATAATTATTTTTTTAAAAGCACAGTTATAGAGTCCAGTTAATAGAGACTCCAGTTAATAAGTGTACCTAAAGACATCAGGAAATGGTAACAGAGCATTTCACCCAGTCATTTAGGGATGAGCAGGGGTTTTCCAAAAGAAAGACACGATATGCTTACCTGACTGGAAGAACCACCTCTGATCTTGATGGTTGTTTTGAGACAACCTCTGCAAAAGATTTTAGGCCTAGAAGAATCTGGGATATTGAAAGAGCAGTTTTCAGTGCGATTGGAACATAAGATGCCTGGTACGTGGGAGCAGGAGATTAAGCTGTAGAGAAGTAGGAGCTAGTTCGCAACAGGTTTTATACGCTGTCAAATTCTTCATATGCTATTGCAGACATTAAACTAAGTCATACAAAAGGGAGATAACAGAAGTCTCTGATAAAGGTGACCATAACAGTCTCCAGACTCTCCAGTGACTCTTTTTTTTTTTTTTAACAAACATATATTTTTATCCCCAGGGGTACAGGTCTGTGAATCACCAGGTTTACACACTTCACAGCACTCACCATAGCACATACCCTCCCCAATGTCCGTAACCCCACCCCCCTTCTCCCAACCCCCCTCCCCCCAGCAACCCTCAGTTTGTTTTGTAAGATTAAGAGTCACTTATGGTTTGTCTCCCTCCCAATCCCATCTTGTTTCATTGATTCTTCTCCTACCCCCTTAACCCCCCATGTTGCATCTCCACTTCCTCATATCAGGGAGATCATATGATAGTTAAGACAGTGACTCTTAAGTGGGGGCAATATTGTCCTCCCCCAACAGGACATTTTGTAACCTAACATGAGTTTGCACATTGGTGAGTTACAGATAGAGACTATCAGATAGATCATAGGGAATAACTTCCAAAGCTGCAGGTCTCCCATTGTGGGTAGTGGGTTCCTTTTATTTAGGGTTACAATGAATATTCAGAAAGGGAGGTTTTGTCATCATATGTGGAGGTGGGGATATGATCATGCATGTGTACTTAGGAAACAGGCCTACACATGCATCATATGTTATGTTAATGAGGTTTTTGCTCCTTCTTCGGTAGAAATTTTAGCTTAATGAGGTAGAGGTAATTGTTGGACACTCCGCGGTCCATCTGTGCAGGTGTGAGTTGGTAGTTGAGCTCAAACTGATCTTTTCCTGTTATTTGTCACAGGTTAACATTCCTGTGAAGAAGAAGGGGGGTCAGGGGTGGGGGTGTGCTGGTGACAAAATGGCAATATCCAGAAACATTGATTTATACTTTGTGGGGAGTGATACTGACATCCAGTGGGTTGAGGCCACAGGACAGCACCCACAGCAAAGAATCATCCAGGCCAGAACGTCAGTAATGTTGAGGTTGAGAGCACGGCTGGCCTGAGATCACGGCTGGTCTGAGAGCATGGTTGTGGAGAATAAATGGTCTTTGTAGAGATGCTTCGAAAACGGGTTGAATGTGGGAGTAAGATAATGGGAAAGGTCTGTAGGGACTGTGAGGTGATTCTCTGAGGAGCTTCAGTAGTCATTGATGACATTGATCGAGAACAAGTGAAGAGGGCTTTTGCAGGATGATAATGAAGCATTCTGACAGGTTTCTGTCCCATTGCTATGAGGCTGCTACCAGGAAGGTGGAGATGGATGATTAGCCAAAGGGGAAACGAGGTGTTATTTGATTATATATCCTCTCTGCTACAAGAATAGACGGAATAGTTCTTCAGCTTTTGCTTCTGCATACTAGTGGTGAATGAAGCCCTATATGGGTCATTTTATGGCCAAAGGAAATACTCTTAATGTTGTATCCAGGGACGTGATATTTAATGCCATTAATGTATATGAAAAGAAATAGTGTTTATGTTGTTTTTGCTCATCTAGTTACTATTCCTCGGTTTCCAGACATTTTGAATAAAGGTATAAAGAGGAATTTGAAATTGTTTTGTTAACATGCTACCATGTCCTTTATAGTAACACACATCTCATTTCTTCCTGTTGATTAGCAAAATATATTTAGATATTGAGAAAGACTCTCTTCTTGACTAACTTTAGGCTCTCTAATCCTGGAGGCCTTGATCTTGATGTCCGTCCTTGTCAGACCTGCATCACCTAGTTGTTGCAAGCATCTTGCTAAGGCATTTTAGAGAGCCCGTCTCCCATTCTTGATATCTGATCCAAATTCCTCACCCCTGACTCTTGATATCTCATTATCCTGGCCTGCCTTCAGCAAAAATCTAATTAGGGCTCCCTCCCTCCCCCCCACCCCCTTAAGAACTTCCCATCCACTCACCCAACCTCACTCCTTGGCTATATATCCTCACTTGTCCAGACTGTACTTGGAACTGACCACTGTTTTTTTGCTGACGTCTCTTTTCCTCTACTGCTGTAGTCCCTAAATGGAATCTGTTTTTACTGATTCACCTACTGTTCAGCTCTGGGTTTCTTTAACAATCTCATCCTAAAGTATGAGTTTAAGAAATTTCAACAAAGCCAAACAAATACCTATTAGGAACCATTACTATGCGAGGGGATCATATCGGTTAGGGACTAAGCAGGAAACCGAGCCACTTGAACTTGTAAAACATTTAATTTAACACAGGGTATCAGTTATATGGGTGATGACAGAACTGAGAGGCTAAACAGGGCATGTTAAGGCAAGGCAGAGATTCCTAAAGCAGGAGCCTGGCATTAATACTCCTAGGCCCAGGGGAGAGAGAGGAGGTGGAATTACCAAATCCCAGGGGACAGGGTTACATGGCAGAAGTTAATACCATGGTGCACCTGACCAACATGACCTGGGGCCATGAAGAAGACAGACTGTGCCAGAAACATACCCAAGGCAGAGGAGACAGGGGAGGGGAAATTCTTTGTCTTCTCTCTCTCCTACGTGTCTAAGGAGCAACTGGGATTCACCATTGGCCAACTCCCACTGGAAGCTGGGAACTCCGGAAATGCAGTCTGCAGAGGTCCACTGACTTGCGGTGCAGAGCAAAGCAGGGGAAAGGCAAGAAATGGATCTGAGGCTGGAGACACTACAGCCTGGCAGAGTGGTGCATTTAGTATTTATTTAATTTGTGCAATTCTCAGTAAGCTACCATTACCTACTTTACAGCTGGGGAAACTAGTCATTGAGTGACCCAAAGCCACCAGGCCCATAAGGGGTAGATCTGGAAATTCTACAAGGTCTCTCCTGATTCAAAGGCCCTACAGTTGGCTTAGCAAAGGCTCGAACATCATGACTGGGCTTTCCATGTGGTGAATCCTGAAGAACTGTTCCACTGAGGACTGCTATCCATCTGGGAAACAAAATAGGGAGATCTTTTAAGTCACAGAGAGACACTCCTGTAATGCAAGGCTACAGGACCTAGGAAAAGCCAGCTGCAGACCTTGAACCTTTTTACTGAACAAAACAAAGATCCTGGCTTACCTGCTTACATAAATCATTATTGTTCTGCTTAATGGGGCTGCCATAAACCTAATAACCTGAAGGATTTGAAAGTGTTTTAATGAAAAATACACTGGCATTTTAGAGGAAAGTAATTTGGCCCAGGGGAACCATTTGGATACAAGGGAGATTTATCCTTGGGAGTCAACAATAAGCTCTGTTACCTGGGCAATGTAACCCATTAGCACAGATGAGTTTATCTGATACGATGCTGCCAGCAAAGAACAAAAGCTGAAGACAAGTAGGAGGGCATCGAAGAAGTGGTTTTTATGGAGTCCGACAAGAGCTAAGGGGGGAGGAAGAAAGATGAGCTATCTTACAGAGATTAAGGCTCCTTGGAGAATAATGGAATTGCTAGGGAAGTTTATTGGCTTTGTTATTTGCTTTTTGTTTATTTAGCACATTTCCTACATACTTATTGTGTTACATGATCCTGTGGTTGTCAAGCCATATTAGAAAGTGATCTTGCATGGATTTAAAGGCTAAGTAATGTGGAAAACTCCTCTTCTTGGATGCTTATACAACAGGTGTCCGCACATTCTGATCTCTATAGCCTGATGGGTTCATAGGCCTCAGATGGTCCATGGTTATGGCTACTTCCCCTGGAGCTACGTGGTAGCGTTCAACATTCTTTTTTTTTTTTTTTCCAAATAACAATATAGTTTCATACAAGTTACATGAATGCAATCTCTCAGCAGAGCCTGTTGCGCTGGGCTAAGCCTTCTTCCTGAGATGCTGTGATATGGAAAAATGCTTACCTGATAAGATTAGGTGTTGTGAAGTCTGTTAGGCAGCTAGTGAGCTGACAGTACTTCATGAGGAGGATTGCCTATGTCTGGACGTGGTTGGCTGCAGGTAGCTGAAACCATGGAAACCATGGAGAACGGGGGACCACTATATGTGCCCAACACAGTTAATTAGCTCATTTAATCCTTACAACCTGGTGGCTATATTATTATTCACATTTTAGAGATGATACTACTCAGCAGAGATGTAATTTGCCACCAAAAAAAATGGCAAAGGTGAAATTTAAGTTCCTGGTGGTCTGACTGTAATCTTCTTGGGCAATAGCCAAATGCTAAACCATCTTGTTTATCAGTTCGTGTAATTCCTATAGGTTGACTTGTCTTTCTCCCCAGCTAATTTTGTGGTGGTCAGCAAAGGAAACAAGTCAACAACACAAAGAGGCAACCCACAGAATGGGTGAAGATATTCGCAAATGACACTATAGACAAAGGGCTGATATCCAAGATCTATAAAGGACTCCTCAAACTCAACACATACAAAACAGATAATGATGTCAAAAAATGGGCAGAAGACATGAACAGACACTTCTCCAAAGAAGACATATGAATGGCTAACAGACACATGAAAAAATGTTCATCATCATTAGACATCAGGAAGATTCAAATCAAAACCACATTGAGTGTTTAAAATTCTTAGAGTTTTTTCTACTCTTTGTGTTTGGACGTTTTATTGCGTGCTTGTTGTGTTGTGGAAACAAGCTTGGCTCAGAATCCTCATGGGCTCTGTGTGGCCTCCTGAGATCTAGGATCAGGCCTAATCCACACTCCAAGTGATCCATTGGAGAAACTTGCTCTTTTGGCCCCAGTAATGAAAAAGAGATAAGCACAAAACCAAGTCAAACCAATCCAAGGCCATTCATTGCTGGTTTTTGTTTTTTCTTTTTGTTTTATTAGATTTTATTTATTTGACAGAGGGATCACAAGTAGACAGAGAGGCAGGCAGAGAGAGAGAAGGGAAGCAGGCTCCCCACTGAGCAGGGAGCCTGATGTTGGACTCGATCCCAGGACCCTGGGATCATGACCTGAGCCGAAGGCAGAGGCTTTAACCCACTGAGTCACCCAGGCACCCCCCCATTCGTTGCTGGTTTTTTCCAACTGAAGCTAGTCATAAAGCTGTTAGAATATAATACTCCAAGATGTTGCCGAGAAATTATAGCAAGCCGAGAAATCCGGCGAACATCAGGAGAGAATGAAGCTGATAAACTAACCAGAGAACCAAGAGGATGTGTATCAGTGGCGTTTAAGTTCTAGTTCGACCTCCAGGTCCCAGATGGCACCTGGTTCATGCAGCTCAAACCCTTCCAAGTGCTTCTGTCACTTATAAGGTCCTTGCTTAAAATAGTTTTTAATGTAGATATAATGCTGATGATTCAAATATAAGTGAAAATTCCTGAACCCCCACTTCTGAACCCATCACTTGTGGAAATCAGAACAGTACACAACCCCTCCAAAGATATTAGCTAATTCCTAGGAAGTTTACGTTATTCCTACCACTGCTGCAATGCGGACCCAATATCCTTGCACTTTACCTCTACCATACCATGAACAAAGCACATAACAGGACACCTTCTTCTTAGAGCAGCCTCCATAAAAATCACATTTGTGAGTTTATAGAATTGCACTAAAGCTTTAAGGGAGGCTAGGTCCTGAGGCAAAACCATGTTGCATACCTTATGACCTTTTACCATAATTTCATTCTCTCCCATCTCCTATACCTTTTGTTCTCTCTCCTTCTCAGTAGCAATACAAAAAAAAAAAAAAAAATTTAATGCATTTTCCCCATACATGGAGATTTATTCATCATTATCTGTTGCCTTCACATCTCAATTATTCAGCTTCACTCCAAATGTTTTATTATGATAATTCCTAATAGAATTTTTTAATAGTCTGGTGCCAGCTAGAATTTTACCATAATACATAACATTTTCTGTGAATTTCTTTTGTCTTTTTAAGTAGATAAAGTTTTAGATATTTGAAGTAGTAAACCATATCTAGTTTTATATTCTTCCTTCTTCATCTCACTTGAGACCATAAGCATTTTCCTATGTGAATAAAAGCTCTCCAAAATCACGATATTTAATGTCTTTGTAGTATCTTTATTATATAAATATAGGTTAATATACTTATAATTCCCCTAATCTTGAGTATTGGTTTTCAGTTTTTCACTATTGTAAATAACAGTACAATGAACAACTTCCTGGGTAAACATTTGAATTTTATTTCCTCTTCTGGAACTGTTTCCTCAAAAAAATGAAAGTATAGAAGGTATGAGATATATTAAGGCTCTTAATCAAATCTCTAAATCAGTTTTTCAGGATGCTTATGTAAGTTTAAAATCTGGTGGTATATGAAAAGGTCCTTATTCCATTTCACTCTTGTTACCTATGTAAACCTGGTTATCAAGTTTTTAAACTTCCTAATAACTTTCACTTTCACTGATAAGTGAAGAAAGGACTCATCATTATCTTGCTTTAATTACTAGGGAGGCTGAGGAAAGTTTTATACAAATTTAGCCTTTTCTTTTATAAGTAGTCCGTTCATGTCTTTTGCCACTTACACAGTAGAAGCAAAGTATGCCATCCCAACTAACCCTCCAACAGAAACAAACTCTTTTAATATTTCTGTTATGTTTTCACCATAATTCCATAGCATGTTCAAACTGCCATTTCTCATCTTACCAAATTTAGACAATATTGATTAGCTCCTTGGTGTGTGTGTGGCAGGGGGGGGATATTTGACTCACATTTTACAGCTTAGTTTGGTTCCCACCAAAACCAGCCCCTGAGACATGGATTTATGTACAAGTCGTTTATCTAGGAAGGCAGTTCTGGGAAGCACAGTGAGGGAGTGAGGAAGAATAACACAGAAGAGAGAAAAGCCAGTGGAAGGCAGGTTAATAGGTGAGTTATCTCTGTGGGCAACTGTGCAATATTTCTGGGGACCCTGTGAAAAAGACAACTCAAAGTTTGTCTCCCTGTTTGCAAACACTCATCATCATTGTTTGAAGGGTATTTCTGGGCCATCTTCTGAGCAGTTCGGGCCTGTCCATCTTATAGGCCAAGCCCATTCTAGCAGAGAGAAAGAGACACAGGAGGCCCCCAGGCCAGTCTGTGCAGGAGTTGGCTCTGGTGGCCTGGGGCGTAGCTGTAGGGATCTGGGTAATACACCAATAGCCTTTGTTACATTCTTCCTTCCTAAGTGTGATATTCATGTTTTTATTTTTTTAATTGTCCTATTGACTGCCTTGATTATTTAAATAGCATACTCTAGATACTTTTAACATTCTCTCTTTCTGAATCCCACTTTGTGAGACAAGAAGATTGACACTCATGCTCTTTCTCAGCTTTCCCACTTCCCTTCTATATGTCACCCTCTGCAGCTCCAAGGTTAATATTTACATTATTTCTGGCAATCATTGCAAGACTTCTTGGTTGTATCTTTAGGTTGACTCTAAAAATTAAACTTCCAGTACAAAACATTTCCATATTTATGAGTATATAAGCAGTGCTCATTAAAAGTCCAAGTAATCTGTTTGGGCTGCATTGCCTCCTCTGTGCGTACAATAACTTGACCCAGTGCTTCCTGAAGAGAAAATTAAGGTTAACACATTTAACTTCATGCCATGTATCACTTAGAATGACTTCTCCAACTTTTTTTTTTTTTTTTTTTTGGTCAGTGATTCTATTTGCAATTTTTCTCTTGGTTCATTTGTATTTTGCATACTCTGACTTTTTTCTAAGCTCAAACATTGGTTTTATACTGTAGAGCTCTCCTTCTTAGAGCCCTCTGTCCTTTTCTTCCTAACTGGATGGGGTCCTAACCGCTCAAGAGCTAATTGTTTTTAAGTGCTCATGAGTCCCTTCTTATCACTTTGTTTGATCCCATTGTTTTTAGTATTTCATATTCTTGGTTTATTCTCTCATTTTATTGGACTATATCCTTAGTAAGAACATATTCAACTTTCCTAGAACTCCTATGTAGGAAAAATATATTCTGCCCTCACACTAAATTGATAATTTGTTAGATACAAATTTCTAGATTGAAAATAACGTTGTGACAGAAATTTCTATTTATTGTGCCATTATTTTCTATTCTTCAGGACAGCTGGGGGGTGGTGGGGGAGAAGAATCTTATGTCAGTATGATTCTTTGTGGTTTGTTTTTTTGTCTTTGAAGATTTTAGGATCATCATTTAATCTTAGTATTGTGAAATTTCATGATACTCTCTAGGTGTGTCTTTTGACAACTCTTTTCCTAGACAGTAGGCTGGTCCTTTTAGCTTGAAAACTCCTTTTCTCTTCAGTTGTGGGTAATCCTGCAAATGGTGGAACCCCACTGTAAGTTATCATTTGTTGTTTAAAACAAATGGGCAGATTGTCACTGTTGGTATTCTGTGCGACTGCGTATCATGGATTCTTTTCTGACCAGTCCCTCTCCAGTATTTAAAAAAAAAAAAAATGAGAATTCTACTGCGGAAATTCAGGGTATGTCAATAAATATAATCTACTTCACTGTGGGCCAGCAGAACTATATGTGAGCCTACAAATCTTCCCAAACTCTAAAATGAGGAAAAACTTTTCTTAGAAGCTCTAAAATCTTCATCGTAAGTCTTAGCTTTTTCCAAATAATTAGATTTTTTTTTCTTAAAAAAAAAAAAAAAAGTTGGGGGTGGGACATTGTGGGAAAGACAACAAATGTTTTGCCTTGGAAAATCCATCTGCTTCTCCATGAGCAGGGCAGAAGAGACTAAGGAAACCTATAGGTACAATTGGACCATACAGAGTCATTTAGTTAATCCCTCTGATTCTAGGCTCTGTTCACTTTCCCACCTGATCAAATCTGAGCCCAGAACTTCTACGGGGTGGCTCCTATATTCTCACTATCCCCCTTCGTAGGGTTATAGGTATCATTTTCTCTACCTGCTTCATCAGTCCACTAATTTCTTTCTTCCAGAAATTTTCTGAAATGTGCTTGATCTATCTTCCTATTTGAGCATGACCTTAGGTTTTTATTACAAAAGCATTTCACATATGAATTTATGTGTTTATACATTTTTCTTATTTCAAATAGGACTTAAGATAGAGATTGTTTTCAGAATATATATATACACACACCAAACTAATAAACCCTTTTAGGCCTAATATATATATGTTATATATATGCATGTGTATCTTGATAACATCAGTAAATAATAACATAAAAATTAAGGCTTCAACCTCTATTGATTTAAAAATCCATATGTTCTAGATAGCAGGCTATTAGATGGCTGTAGCAGGTAGAAAAATGCCCCCCCAGAAGATATCCTACCTCCTAATCCCCAGAACCTGAATATGTTACATTATAAGGCAAAGAAATATTATGGGTGTAGACAGAAATAAGGTTATTAATCAACTGACTTTAAGACAGGGAGATTATCCTGTATTATCTGGGTGGGCCCAATATAAATCAAAAGGGTCCCAAAAGTAGAAGGAGGCACAAGTATAATACTGTCAGAGTAATGCAGCTTAAAAAATTACACCACTTTTGTTGGCTTTGAAGATGGAAAAGGACCATATGCCAAAGGAAGCAGGCAGCTTCTAGAAGCTGGAAGTCAAGGAAACAAATCTTCCTGTACAGGTTGGTTTTAGCCCAGTGAGACCAGTTTGGGACTTGTGACTTCCAAAATTGCTTAGATAAGTCTGTGTTGTTGTTGTTGTTGTTTTAAAGATTTTATTTATTTATTTGACAGAGAAATCACAAGTAGATGGAGAGGCAGGCAGAGAGAGAGAGAGGGAAGCAGGCTCCCTGCTGAGCAAAGAGCCCAATGCGGGACTCGATCCCAGGACCCTGAGATCATGACCTGAGCCGAAGGTGCCCACTGAGCCACCCAGGCGCCCAAGTCTGTGTTGTTTTAAGCCACCAAATTTGTGATAGATAGTAATTTGTTTTATTAGGATACTAATCTACCAAGTTAATCACTCTAGGATGCCTATTGTAATTAAGACTCTGTACTCAGAATAGGCAAAACCAGCCTGGCAGCACTATCTAGAAAATGCTATCTTTTAGCACATTATTTCCATCTGGGTGAAGGTGAAAGCAGAATAATGATATTAATATATAATAGTTTTTTAGTATGGTTTTAAATAAAATTCTTGGATAAAATTAAGGAGTACAATGACAAAATCTTTTTTTTTTTTCCAAAATCTTTTTGAACCATTAAAATTGCTATGGCAATGTTGAATTTCCTTATTAAAAGCAACATTTCCAACTCAATCCATTATATTTAGTTTTTGATGACCCATGAACTGACTGCAGTTTCTAATTTCACATCAGTTTGAAAAGTTGGTACTACTTGCCTTCAGATCTAGGATCAATACTGGTTAACAACAAAGTGAGAACATTTGCTAAGGGGCAGATGGCTTTTTAACTCTCTACAATGAGTCAGTTCTTAGGAGTCATCATTCCAGAGTCCTACCAGGAATGCAGTATAAGGCACTAGTTAATTCCCTACAAAGAAGTTCACTCCTTTCAAAAATGTGTCATTGCATCTAACTCCACAGTGGGCAGACTTGGCAAAGAGGTCAACAGGCTTTCCTGCTTTGTCATAATGATTCATGGATGCTGAGTAAATCAGGGAGCTTAGCTGGCTCCTACTTTTGTAAAACACGGTCTTTGGGTAAGTAAACAAGTATGTTTAGCCCAGAATTCAGCACAGGTTGAAATGATCCCTTGAGAACTAAAACACGTAGGGAAGGTTTTAAAAAAGGGGAGGGGGAGAGCCAAAACTTGGAAAAAAGAGTCAAAAAATACTGTGCAAGAAGCATTGCTGAAGGAGAAAGGGGACCCCTCCTATACTGTTGGTGGGAATGTAAGCTGGTGAAGCCGTTCTGGAAAACACCATGGAAGTTCCTCAAAAAGTTGAAAACCGAGCTACCCTATGACCCAGCAATTGCACTACTGGGTTTTTATCCCAAATATACATAGTGATCCGAAGGGGCACATGCACCCCAATGTTTATAGCAGCAATATCCACAATAGTCAAACTATGGAAAGAGCCTAGAACCAATCAACAGACGAATGGATAAGGAAGATGTGGTATATATATACAAAAGAATATTATGCAGCCATCAAAAAAAATGAAAGCTTGCCATTTGCAATGACGTGGATGGAAATAGAGGGTATTATGCTAAATAAAATAAGTCAATCAGAAAAAGGCAATTATCTGGGACGCCTGAGCGGCTCAGTGGGTTAAGCCTCTGCCTTCAGATCAGGTCATGATCTCAGGGTCCTGGGATCAAGTCCCGCATCAGGCTCTCTGCTCGGAAGCAGGGAGCCTGCTTTCCCCTCTGTCTCTCTGCCTGCCTCTCTGCCTACTTGTCATCCCTCTCTCTCTCTGTCAAATTTAAAAAAAAAAAAAAAATCTTAAAAAAAAAAAAAGGCAAATTATCCTATGATCTCACCGATATGAGGAATTTGAGAAACAAGACAGAGGATCATAGGGAAAGGGAGGGAAAAATGAAACAAGATGAAACCAGAGAGGGAGACAAACTATCTTAATCTCAGGAAACAAACTGAGAGTTGCTGGAGTAGAGGGGGCTGGGAGGGATAGGGTGGCTGGGTGACAGACATTAGGGAGGGTATATGCATGCTATGGTGAACACTGTGAATTGTGTAAGACTGATGAATCACAGACTTGTACCCCTGGAACAAATAATACATTATATGCTAATTTAAAAAAAAAAAAAAAAAGCATTGCTCAGAGGTGCCTTGGTGGCTCAGTGGGTTATAAGCCTCTGCCTTCGGCTCAGGTCATGATCTTAGGGTCCGGGGATCGAGTCCCATATCGGGCTCTCTGCTCAGCAGGGAGCCTGCTTCTCCCTCTCTGCCTGCCTCTCTGCCAAATAAATAAATAAAATCTTTTAAAAAAGCATTGTTCAAGGAAGGTTATTCAGAAACAGTTGAAAAGTAGTTTTTTTTCTCATCATACCAAACTGTAATAAATCCTTTTAGGCATAATTAGGACCTATCATACAGCTGGGGTCAGCCATTTGACAGATCACCGGGGAAACCATTAAAAGTCATGCACTTTGGAAGAAATTCAAAAGCAGTACTATGGAAACCACAATTGAAATTAGACCCATCCCAACAAGCATGGGGTGAAATCATGAGTTTCTAAAATCATAAACCAAATTTTTTCATTGACTTAAATATTTTAATTACTTTCCCAAAGCCTCTCTCTCTCTGAAGATATTAAATACTGACAGCCACAGGAAAAGTTAGCCACGCAGTAAAAGAAAAGCAATGATTGAGAAATATAATTGTGCCCCAAACTCCATCTGGTTAAAATCTTAAAGACTTGGCACCTGTATGACAAGAAATCACCACCACCATCATCAGGGAGTATGTGGACAAGTCACTACCCATGCATGTAAAGCAGATTTTTAAAGTGGTTAAGAACTCCCTGGAGTCCATACTGTCTTGGTTCAAAGCCAGGCTCTTCCACTTACTGTTGTATAACTAAGGCAGGTTACTTAAATTCTGTGTCTTTAGTTTCCTCTTCAGTGGAATAATAGAATTGTTATGAGAAAAGAGTTAATATGTAAAGTACTAGAACAGGGACTGGTACATAGTAGGTGCTTTTTCCCTATTAGCTGTAATATTGTTGTTACCTTTAAGAAATAGAATTTTGAAATGTACTTTAAGGCAAAGATTCCAACCTATCATTTCGATAAGTATATAAATTTAAGACAGTGTTGTTTACTGTCTTCTATTTCAAGATCCCAAGGAGTTTTGTTTGCTGTTTTTGAAAGAATTTCCTGTCCTTTAACTTGCAGAAAGTCTTTAAAGAAATGGAAAAGGTTGGACCTTTAACACAGGATTTCCCAAATTGAAGACCATTGTATTCCTTCTACAAGCTGCCTCTAATCCTGAGTCTGTGAATCTAACCAGTCTGGTTGCAGAAGTCAGGTGCCAAACCACCATATCCCAGTCTACTGCTATTATTAACCTGCAGATGTCTAGCCAACTTCCTTCTGCCTCCCCCCATCCTTAAGACTTTTGGAATTACACTTTCTGGTTTTTACAGTTAACCCTGTGAGACCCAGTTACATAGTCTACTCCCATAGAACTGCACCCACTTTGCAGCTGCCCTCAGATATAGCACGTCATTGTCACTGGGAGAATCTCTGGCTTCCAATCTCATTGATCCTCTTTACTCCTAACACTGGTACCTGCAGCCATGAAAAGAACCCATCTCTGTAGATCTCAGGCATCAGGAACACAGTTCAGGGTCCTTGTGCATTTTTGTTACTGGTATCCCACTACCAGACCATCTGTCCTTACTGTTCTGTACCCTACTCAAGTAACAAAGAGCAGGTGGAAAAGCCTGAGAGCTAAGCAGAAACCTGACTAGGAAACAAATGCAGTTCCTTCTTTGACACGTACGTGCTTTACAAGAAATTTTCAGCATCTCTTTGGGGCGGAAAACTCCGTCCCCTTCAAGTGGGAAATTTCTCTCATCTCAGCCCTCAAAAATTACCTAAAGGTAGTAGGACTGTGAATGCTGGCAGAAGTCCTGTGGACACTGGCCTCTCAGCAAGCCCTGGCACCCTCAACACCAGTTGGTTCCCGAAGCCTAGAAGTAGCATGCTTAGCAAGCTTCGTTCTATTTCTGTGAGCTTTAGAAGCCAATTACGGGCAGTGGGCGGGACAGACTCATGTAACACCCAACGTCATGCTGTAGCAATTCTTTCTTATTTATCAATTCTATATTCCTTAAGACACTCTAAAGCCTTTTGAGGGAATTAGCATGTATGGATAATTAGGCACTCTATATAACCTATAAACCTCACAACTCTGTAGGGAATGTATTATTGTCCCTATTTTAAAAAGTAAGAATTGAGGAAAATCTAACTTCCTAAATCATGTTCATTTAACAAATTAAAACTTGGAGATCTTGGCATTTAGCGAAATTACACCGAAACCTGGCATGTTTTTGAAGTTCATACATGCTGTAGTATTAGTACTTTACTCCTTTTTATTGACAAATGATATCCCATTGTAAGGATATAGTCCACATTCATCCACCCATCCTTTTCTTTGTATTTTTGGCTACTATGATGCTACTATGAAAATTCATGTACTGGCGTTTATTTCTCTTGGGTATATACCCAAGCTTGGGATGAGTGGGTCCTATGGTAATTCTATGCTTAACCTTTTGAGGAACTGCCAGGCTGTTTTCCAGCGCAGCTTTCCATTTTGTTTGATGTTCTTGATTTCTCAGTTGTTTTTCCTCCTACCTGATTCCAGCTGGGTTCCTGAAGCATCAGTAACAAACCCCCAACAGAATTGATTATACCAATGTTAGAGAATACATTTCATACTTTCATTACCCTGTACTTGATACATTATATATATATAAAAATATATATATTATTATAATTATATAATATATATTATATAATTATAATATATAATTATATATATTATAAATATTATAATAATATATATTATATATATAATATATATATACATTAAGATATCCTCATCCTTCTCTTTTTTCCTCTAGTGAGGCAAACACTGAATACATATGTGCTATTGCGTAAAGGACTACAGAAGAACAGTATTTCTTTGAGAGTTCTTCATTCCATAATTTCAATGACTGAATTAATGCTGCAAGCCAAACCTTCTTTTTCCTGGGGTAAATGCATATGGCAGGCAAGGGAGCAATATTTGTTTTAATGTCAAGAATATACTCAATCTTCTTCAATATTCTCCTGGTACCATTTTTTCCAGAAATAAGAGAAAAAGTATCTGTGTTGGCTATTTCAGCAAGCATTAAAATGAATCTCAAACTTTAAAAAAAAAAATTATAGAAGTAGAAAAAAATTTAAATGGCTTAAAAATACAATATGCTACAGATTTTTCCTCCACTTATAGAGTATCTGTAGTGTGGGCACATGGAAAAATGGCAAAATCAGAAAATACAGTTTCAAAATTGAAACATCTCTTAAATCTTTTCTCTTCCCTCTGAGAATCAATCGTTCTAAATGGGTCCAGATCCCATTTATGAACCAATCACCACATCCAGAGCAATGAAAAGTACTGACTGACTTAGGTTTAAGTGCTGGTGCCAAGGACAGAGTCAGTAACACACAAATATGTGGTTTCAGAAAGAATTTATGGTATGGCTACCAAAACAAAGAAGTTATTTTCTAAATTTATTTTCATAAACAAACATTTTTTTAGGAGGTAGCAAATCTATTTTGAAGTGGAAAAAAGTTCCCCTTCTAAAAGGCACTGTAACTTATTTATAAACCCTTATTTATTGCTGCTCTTGATAAAAACATAATTTAACTATCATCCATAAATTCAGATATAAATGTCTAGCTTAAAGTCTCAATATGAAGAGCATTAAAATAATTTTTCATCATGGATTCAGGCTTCTTTTGACCAAAAGACTCAGGCAAAAAGATAATGATTCATGTTATCCAAACGTCCAAAAATAGATCTAGCTTTAAGCACTGCTAGGTAGATCAAGCTGTTTTCTCTTTTACAGCCTCTTAGCTCCATCCTTTTATTGGGTTCATATTTCAAAGAAGTTCTCACCTTACTAGAGTGACGTATTTTTTTTTTTTTAATATTCCTTCACTCTCACATCCAGTAGCATGGTTTTTTTCCAGAAAGCACAGCAAATAATCATCGTAAATCATTGGTTCGAAATGGGTCCGGTTACCATTTATTTATGCTTTGGATATGGTATCCAATGCAAAGAACTGACTGGCTTAGCTTTAAGTGATGGTGCCAAGGCTGGATTCAGTAACACACAAATATGGTTTCAGAAAGAATTTATGGTATGGCTACCAAAATAAAGGAAATGGATGCTGATACCCAAAATATACAGAAAATGTGTACTAAAATGCCATTTTATTTTTTTAGGTTTTTTAAAAGAGATTTTATTTATTTATTTGACAGAGAGAGATCACAAGTAGGCAGAGAGGCAGGCAGAGAGAGAGAGAGGGAAGCAGGCTCTCTGCTGAGCAGAGAGCCCGATGCGAACTCGATCCCAGGACCCTGAGATCATGACCTGAGCCGAAGGCAGCAGCTTAACCCACTGAGCCACCCAGGTGCCCCTAAAATGCCATTTTAATACAAGTTACTAGTAAAAGCAGAAATATAGTAAAAGATGATTACAAATAGTAGAAAGAATTGATAAAATTCAATACCTAATCCTTAGATAAAAATTTTAATAGCATTATGGCGTAATCAGACATAAACTGCCCATTTAATGCACACTGTTGAATAAAGTTTGACTTATGTATACAGTTATAAAACTATCACAATTAAGGCAATGAACACAACCATTACCTCAAAATGTGTCCTTATGATCCTTTATTATCTCCCTTCAACCCCTCCTACTCAGCAACCACCGATCTGTTTTCCTGTCAATATAAATTTATTGACACTTTCTAGGGTTTTATCTGAGTTTATTGTTTATTGTCCTGATCATGGCCTGGATATCTCCCAGTGGATTTTTTCATCTGTGATGGTCATTTGGCTTGTTCTCAGGTTAATTATTACCAAAAAATGTGGCTATGGGCAAGTTTTTGCATGGACATATACTTCCATTTTTCTTGGGTGAGAGTATGGGTACTGAAATGTTTTAGTTATAAGGTAAATATATATTTAACATTCTAGAAAACCACCCATTTTCCAAAGTGAGTCTATCATTCCACAATTCTAATCATCTAATCATCCACATTCTAATCATGAGAGTTCCAGCTGTTCCCCATCCTTGCCAACACTAGGTATGGTCAGTCTTGAATTTGAAGTATTTCAATACCTATGTAGTCATGTCTTATTATGCTTTCATTTTTTGATATCTGAATGACTAATAATGTTGAGCATATTTTCCATGTACTTACTTAACACTCATATTATCTCCTTTGATGTGATGTTGTTTTAATACTTTGGCCCAGTAAAGACATTTTATTCATTTGCTTATTTTCTTGCTGAGATTTGATGAGTTTGGGTTCTATATATATTTATATTTTAGATACAAATCCTTTATCAGATAAGTGACTTGCAGAAGTTTCTTCCAGTCTGTGACTTGTCTTTTATTCTAAGACTCTCTAACCAAGAACATAATTTCCTGAAGTTCAGTTCATCAATTTTCTCTTCAATGGATCTTGCTTTTTGGTGTGCTAAGCCAGAAATCTTTGTCTAGCCCCAGCTTACAAAGATTTTCTTTTATGTTACCTTCTAGAAGTTTCAAAGTTTTACATTTTAGATCTAGGATCCATTTTAATTTTGGTATAAGGCTATTACCAATGGCTACTATAAAAAATTATCACAAAATTGGTGACTTAAAATGATAGAAATATATTCTCCCATAGTTCTGAGGTCGGATATTAAAAATCAGTGTGTCACGAAGACCATATTCCTTCTGCGTGTTCTGGAGGAGAATCTGTTATTTGCCTCTTCTAGCTTCTGGTGGCTGCCAGAATACTTAGCTTGTGGACATCATTCTAATTTCTTCGTCCATCTTGACATAATCTCTTCTCTGCCTCTTTCTTACAAAGACACTATAACTGAATTTTGGGTCCACCTAGATTAATTCAGGATAATTTCTTCATGTAAGATACTTATTCATTTTTTATTTGGTAACATTTATGGGTTTCAGGGATTAGTACCTGATATCTTTGGGTGACCATTATTCAGTCTAATACAAAGATAAAATGGATATCCAATTGTTTCAACATCATTTTTTGGGAAAAAGTTATCCTTTCTCCACTGAATGGCCTTCGTACTTTTGTGAAAATTCAATTGACCATATATGTCCATACATCTACATCTGTATCTGGAGTCTCCATTTTATCAATCACTTTTTTTTTTCTGTCTTGATGTCAATACCACACTGTCCATTGTCTTGATGACTACAGCTTAGTAGCCTTTTTTTTTTTTTTTTAATATACAGCTTAATAGCCTGAAAATCTCTTGGTGTAAGACCTTTTATTCTTTTTGGTATTCTAGGTCTTTTGTAATATCATACTTTACTAAGAAAGAAAAAAGTATGTTAAGATTGATTGATTTGCATCAAATTTATAGATAAACCTGGGAATACATCTTGCCACTTAACTGTTCTGATTTATGAACACAGTGTTATTGTAAATGCTATTATTCTTACATCAGTTTCTGATTGCTGGTTGTTAGTATACAGAAATAGTTGAATTCTGTATATTGATGTTGTTTGCTGCAACTCAGACAACTAACAGTTCTAGTACTTTGTTTTAATTTTAAGTAAGTTCCAAAGAATTTTCAACACAAATGATCATTTTTCGTGTGGATAAAGACAGATTTACTTCTTTTTAAATCTGGATGCCTTTTGTTTTTCTTGCCTGACAGTAGAACCTGGCAGCTCAGGGGTGTCTCCTGTGTGTTGAATGCACCCTGCTGTTGTGGCTGGGCTTCATTTACCTTCAGTCCGGTCATCTGCATTGGTTCTCTTTGCCTTTTGTGGCAGGGTTTGGTCCCTGTGTTGGCAGTACAGTCTGGAACTGTGTTGGGCTTTAGTTGGATCAGAACAGGTGTTTGCCAGAGCTGCAGTAGCATAACTGCAGGGCACTTCCCTGTTTTGTCCAAGAAGTTTTCATTGTTGGGTGAGACCTCCAGTCAGACCAGATATCTGCCCCTGCCCCAATACTGGGACTTCAGTTAGGACTGGTGTGTGTGGTGGTTATGTCCCCCACTTCCTGGGCAGGAGTCACTTTGGGGTGGCGCATCAGGGCTGCTTGCACACTGCCATGTTTGTGGCACCTCTTTGGATGGATTCCTACCGAGGGTGTGTTGGAAGGAAGTCCACAGAATACAGGGATTGGGTGTGCAGTGTTAGCAAGGTCAGTGCTGGTTTGCTGTGAGAGTTGGGGGAAGATCTGTGTAGTTACACAGGGCTGGGGCACACTGTTAGCAAGCTAGGTCGAGAGTGTTCAAGCTGGGCTGGTTCCTGCTGGTGTTTATGTATCTAGGCTGGGCGCAGGCGAGAGAAATGGCACCCACCAGTTCCTTTGTTCTGCCATGTAGAAAGAACAGAGATGGCCCAATCAGTGAATCATGGATTTTTAACTGTCCTTGTTTTAAATCACTGAGTTCTGAGACAGTCTGTTGTATAGCAATGCATAAGAGCTACACTTTGTGGAATCTTATCATCTCTCTGTTTGTGGAAGAACAAATGGATAAAAATTCAATAATTTGAAAACAAGAATCTTAGTCTTCAGCAAACTGTACCCATACTGAACCCGCTGTACGTTGGTTGTATTCCTCCTCAACTTCAGCTGTTTAGTCCACTTAAATAAGTATTTACAAGAATCAGCAGTTTAACTATTCTCCAAAAATTCTATAGGCACAGAATGAGGAAACTGTATCAATGAACAAGGAGTACATGATAAATATTTTTATTTTTAAACACTGACTTGTACATCTTTCATATAAAAGATGAAATTCCACAGCCTGTTTTTTAAAAAAATTATATATACTAATACTTTCTTTACTTTTTTAATAGAAGCCAATTTCCTTTAAATTTGCAGTTTTCCCCCCATAACTTCTATAGAATCATAATCTCTTGAATATATTTCCAATATCCTTTAAAAAATAAAAAATTCATACAAGATAATTTTATTTAACATAGTAAAACTTAACAGGTTATAGTATAACTGCCAACCTTCTGGCTATCACTGAATACCTTTCCACTACAGAGAAGCCAACATGTTGGGGTAATCAATTCTCTGTATTTACTTTTATTAAAAAGAGGTTTTTGGTAGTGAGAACAAATAATCTCTCATTTGTTGCTTGAAAGCCTAAAATAGGATCGTTGGTTTCTAGGCTTGCTACCTGCTGCTTAGCAACCTGTCCTACTTGCCTGCCTTCCTTTCTGTTGTACAGTACAGTGGACATGGGAGTGGGCTGGCGGTAGATGAATACTCGGCGAAGGCACTCGCAGAGGGCTGCATAAGAGTAATTGGGAGCACAGGCAAAAAATTTTTTGTCTCTCTTTGATGCTTGGACGTAGCCTGACAAGAAATAAGAGACAAACAAATAAAAACGCTATGTATTAAAAAAAAGAAAAATGTGATTAAGCATTTAATATTTCATAGTTTTTACTACATTAAAATGCCTCAATAAAATATACACCATAAATACTCAACAGTGGTTGAATTCTGAACCATTAATGATTAGCCATAATCAGTTTCTCCCAACTGCTGCAAAAATAGCTTTAATTCCTAAGGAACAAAATAGGTAAGGTTTTACCTCTTTAAGAAAAATAAAACAGTTCCTTAATTACTTCCATGAATAATTAAAACACTAAAAATCTATAATCAATAGAATTGAAAACATGTCAAACTATCTTTAAATGCCAATTTAATAATCTGTTAAGCATCAGATTCTTGATTTCAGCTCAGGTCATAATCTCAAGGTTGTGGGGCTGGGCCGAGCAACTGGCTACTCACTGGGTGTGAAGCCTGCTTGAGTCTGTCTGCCCCTCCCCCTGCTTGTGCTCCCTTGTACTCTCTCCCTCAAATCTTTAAAAAAAAATAATTAGGCTCATCAATCACAGATGTAGCATTATACAGAATTCTTTTTTATGAGAAAAAAATGAGAAAAAATTCTAGAATACCTCTGTAATTTCTGGAGTGTGTCCATAATATAGGCCCCAAGCCTGAAAATGCTAATATGACAGTGCATTCTCTTATTATTTCTGTAATGTTAGTGGTTTTTTTATGCACCAGTACCAACAGTGTAATAGGATTTTGTTGTACTTCGGCTTCCAGAAGTAGAATCTGGAGATAACTACAGCTGGAATGAAAATTCAAGTATCTAATTTTAAAAACTCAATTAGGACATCCCTTGAAACCACACTTTGAAAAAAATCTTGTCTTTTAAGAAAATCTTTACAGGTTAAAGGGCACTTATGTTCTAAAATATAAATTAGGATTTTCAGATTGGAACAGTTACTAAATATTATAACATGTGAAATAAAAAATGGGACACTAATGTAAATTGAGATCTCACCAAATAATGAACAAAGGAACAACTGAGCACAGGAAGATGACTACTGTTTTTTTAAGATTTTGTTTATTTGGGAGAGAACGTGTGTGCGTACAAATACGGGGGAGGGAGGAGGAAAAGGGAGAGAATCTCAAGCAGATGCTACACTGAGACCCACATTGAGCTCGATCCCATGACCCTAAGATCCTGACTTGAGCTGAAATCAAGAACTGGACACTTAACCACCTGGCCACCCAGACACCTTTCAATACCGGTTTTTAATATTAAGCAGGGTTTGAGGGGGAAAAAGTGAAGGGGATGTTGATACCTATTTGAGTGTTTTAGAATTAGCTCTCCAGGCTAACCCCGAGATAATTAAATGTATCTAATATCTCAAGACTATGTATCTAATGTAATGATTAAACTTCTATTTAAGCACAGTAGAACTCATCTATGATAACAGATTTAGTGATACAAATGAAGAATCTGAGCATATAAAAATTATATGATACCCCTTCACTGAAAAAAGATTCAGAATTGTGAACTGTGGTACAGAGGCTAGACATTTAAATTTTTCAACAAAACTCTGTATTCTGTATCATAAAAATCCATTTGGAGTCTGAATTAACCATTAAGTAGCCTGTATTATTAAATATAAAGGAAAATGGACAAATCTCTATAATTAAGGTTATATTCAGAATGTATAATTTTACTTCCTATTGCCAGTTTAAAATCACTCAGTAAAGCAATAACTGTGTTTTATTTATATAAACTTCTACCACATAATATTATTTAGACATTAAATCAATTATTGCATAAGTCTACAATTATGTTGATTAAATTTTTGAGACAGTTTTAAAATCATTTTCCCTTTTATCTTACAGAATGAATTTGGTTTCTGCTTAACACCATTTCTCTAAATGTGTTCATTACAATGGCTCTCTTTTGCACAGAAGTTCCATGAAAGATGTCTCCTCATGTGCATTATCTTAGAGCAATTTTATCATGTTTTTGAAGATTACTCAGAGGAAACCTAAATACAAGTTCCGTGCAGGATATTATGAAACCCACTATTCATGTTCTAATTCAGAATAGTTTACTTGGAATAAACAAATGACTGATTAGAATGATTCAAGTGGTTAGATAATCACTTTGATTTCTAGTCCGAGTTGACCTTCTGTACAAGCATAAAAACAGATTAATTCTACTATTCTGTCCCAAAAGTATTAACGTTTAAAATTAAACTCAAATTTAAAAAAAATGAACTTAAAAAAAAAAGACCATAATTTTTGACAGAATGGAAAATACTTGCAAAGAGCTAGCTTTATACCTAAAGCATTGAAAGTTGCAATGTGTTCCCACATATCCTCTTGTTTGCTGGAATGTGGTTGCCAGAGTAGGGCATCAACATCATGGCGCAAACAGAAGCAGGGCATTTCTTTAGGATCCACTATGACAGAGAAAAGGTACTGGTTGCTTCCAAGATTCACCTAAAACAAAGTGACAAAGAATAATTAACAAAGTAATCGTGATGATGCCAATAACTGACATACAGTGCTATGTCAGCAACTTTTCTAAACTTTCTATATGCATTATCTGATTACCTCTTCAGAAATGCACCTGGGAGAAATGTGCTAGTGTCATGTCTTTTTTTTTTTTTCTAAGATTTTATTTATTTGACAGACAAAGATCACAAGTAGGCAGAGAGGCAGGCAGAGAGAAAGGGGGGATGAAGCAGGCTCCCTGCTGAGCAGAGAGCCCTATGTGGGACTTGACTTGATCCCAGGACCCTGGGATCATGACCTGAGCCAAAGGCAGTGGCTTAACCGACTGAGCCACCCAGATGCCCCTCATGTCTGTTTTAAAGTTGAGGAAAGTGGTACACAGAGCCTTTAAGTTACTTGCCTAAAGTTAGCTGAGATTTGAACCCAGAATCTTTTTTTTTTTTTAAGATTTTATCCATTTATTTGACAGAAAGAGAGAGCACAAGCAGGGGCAGCAGCAGGAGAGAGAAGCAGGCTGTCTGCTTGGCAGGAAGCCCAGCGCAGATCTGGATTCCAGGACACTGGGATCATGATCTGGGCTAAGAGCAGACACTTAATGGACTGAGCCACCCAGGTGTCCCTGGAATCTATGTTCGTAACCACTATACTATAATGCCTCTCAACTGTTAGTAACCTAGTTTATTTAAAACATGATATAAAAGACTGATTTATAGGCAGAATATTTTTTAAACCTTAAATTTTAAATGCAGTATCAATTTTTTAAACCACAGAATACAAATATGAAGTTTACAAATGGCTAACTTGTAATAATTACCAAGAACAATGATAGCTACTAGGATTTATGAACATGTGCTTATATACCAACCATGTTATAAATATTAATCTCAACCTATAAGGCTATTATTATCTTCATTTAATAGATAAAAGAACATACTTGGAAACTTTGAGAACTTGTTTTAGGCTACAAAGAAAAATCACAATGCTGGGATTCAAGCTCAAATCTGTCTGTGTGCAAAATTATTTATTTTGAAGTACTATTTAATTATAGTATCAATGTCGAGAATGTTTATTATGTATATTTTTATTGCAAGATAAACGACTATAGCAATTTATTTTAACATAAAACCAACAGGCTGAGACTCCCACTTGGATTCTACCTACAAGACTCCTTCTTTTAATGAAAATAGGTTGAAATAATATTCTTTACAGAAATGTTATTATCAGAGTTTAAAATGCCTAAATACCAACAAAATCAGACTGAATGTAGAGAACACAAATTATGCACAGTACGTGGTAAATACTGAATTGCTCTCATGAGTTTCAGGGCAGACCGGAGAATAAAACATTGGGTTAAAATGAGAGGTAGAGCCCTGACCTGTATTCAATAGGGAAGACCGTGAAGTGACTCTCCAGCAAGAGGACTTGTTGGTACAGCTGTGCCTGCACAGGCTCCTGCCCACAGGAGATCCTGTGACAGAGCAACCCAATTTCTGTTGCCCAGCAATGCCTGGGGATAGCAGTTTTGTTTGTTACCTACAGAAGGAGAGGCCGGCAGACTGTGTTCACAGATTATACCGGCGTATATGTAGAGATACTTACAAGGATGTTTATGCAGCTTTGTTTATGTAACAGTGAAAAACACTTAAAACTGGTACATTTTTCTTAAAAAAAAAAAGGGGGGGGGGTTGGCCTTATTCTGATTTAGATGTTCCTACTCTTCCACTCTCACTTTATATGTATCTCCATTACAGTAGAGTCAAAATACTATTAATTACAAAAACAGCAATTTCACACGGTTTGCTTCTGCTCCTGTTAATCACTGGCTAAACGGGGTTTACTTTCAAAACCACCGACTGCATGGCCTTTAATAGTAAGCTTGACAGATCCAACACCGCTTCAGCCCTCTTCCCTGCGTGTCCCTCTAATATTCTCATTTATTTATTTACCAAGGGCTTTCAGAGAAAAAAAAATAGTTGAAATACAAATATGGGTTGAAAAATATTTTCATAAAGATTCATTTAATTTTATGAACCAAGTGCCTTAAGAATGTAATTGGTATTAACAATGAAAATAATGTACCTTGGATCCTGGTATACTCAGACCCTGGCATGAACAGACAACACTGCGAGAGAACACACGGCCCTGAACCACCAAGTAAAAGGCTAACCACTGAGGGAGATCAGTCATGAAATAAGAAGATGGGGGTGTAGGTCTCTTGCCATGTGCCCATTATTCACTTACATGTTCCTTTTCTTCCGCTCCCACTTACTTTATGTGTGGCTCCATTACAGTGAAGTCAAAGTACTACTAATTAGAGAAACAGAAATCTCACATGGTTTGCTTCTGCCATATCTTTCACACAGCATTCTGCCTGGACTCTTCTTACCCTTTCTTGCCTGATGGATTCCTTCTCACCCTCCAAGATTCCATTCAACCATCAGTTGCTCTGGGAACTTCCCCTATTCCCATGTTTATATGAGCCGCTTGAACTCTTGAGAACCTCCAGCATCAAGTATATCATCCCAAATGAATTATCATATTTATGTGAGATTCTTAATATGCATGGATACCATCCACTGACAAAAGAGCCTTTGTAAATACGATTTACTTAAGGATCCTGAACTAGAGAGCTAATCCTGTCCTCCCTGGATGGACCCAATGTATTAATAAGGGCTTTTTATTTTTTTAAAGATTTTCTTCATTTGTCAGAGAGAGCACGCCCAAGTAGCAGGGGTGGCAGGCAGAGGGGGAGGGAGAAGCAGACTCCCTGCTGAGCAGGGAGCCCTAAGTGGGACTTGATCCCAGGACCCTGGGCTCATGACCTGAGCTGATGGCAGACTCTTAACCAACTGAGCCACAGGGGCATCCTGAACAAGGGTTCTTGTAAGAGGAAGGAAACACAGATACAGAAGGTGACAGACCACAAAAGCAGAGTGATAGCAGAGAAAACCTACAAGATCCTATGCAGTTGCACCCACCTGCCCAGGGATGCAGGCAGCCTACAGAAGCAAGCAAGGGAAAAGAAGAGCAAGAAAAGGGATTCTTCCCTTATAGCCTAGAGAAGAAATGCAGTCCCAAAGCTTCATTTTAGGACCTCTAACCTCTAGAACTTAAGATAATTAATTTGTGTTGTTCAAGCCATTAAATTTGTGCTGATGTGTTACAGCAGCCAACAGGAAACAAATAGACCACCTATCACACAAGACAATTTGGAGAACCACAAGTTTGTCTTCCCGTTTCCATGTTCTAGAGAAATACTTTTAAATGAATATTTTATGAAAGAAATCATTATTTTAAAAACATTTTCAACAAAGCTAATCTGTCATTCGAGTTGGGAAAATTTAATTCTATCTACAGTTAGAATAATTGAAGATTTTGTAAAGCAAAAATTATTATGATTAAGTTCTCAAATACCCACTGGAAGATGATCAGGGTCAGCAGCTTCCACACTCAACCAAGTACATAGCATACTGTGTGTCAAGAGACTTCCTCTATGTCCCCAGGTTTTTTCCAATGTTTAAAGAAAAATGTCCGAACTGGTTTGAATGGCATTTTTGAAAGCTTCTCAAAACCTGACCCCAACATACCTTTCCAGTATTGGCTCCTATCACTCTCCTCATAACCTAGCATTTAGCAAAACTAGATCATAACTTATAAAACTGCTTCCCCTATGTTCCACTCCTTTGTCACCATGCCTTTTCTGCTCACTGCATATCCTGACTATTATATGCAGGCATACCTCAGAGATGTTGCAGCTTTGACTCCAGGCCACCACAATAAAATGAATTATCACAATAAAGCCAAATGAATTTTTTGGTTTCCCGGTGCATATAAAAGTTACGATTATACCATACTGTAGTCTGTTAAGTGTACAACAGCAGGTCTAAAAACAATGTACATACCTTAATTTAAAAATACTTAGCTGTTAAAAAATGCTAGTCAGTACATGAGCTTTTGGTGAGTTGTAATCTTTTTTTTTTCTTTTTTTGGGTAAGGTTTTATTTTTTTGATGGAGAGAGAGAGAGAGAGAGAGCACACAAACAGGTGGAGTGGGAGGCAGAGGGAGAGAAACAGGCTCCCCGCTGGGCAGAGAGCCCAGTGTGAGGCTTGATCACAGACCCTGAGATTATTACCTGAACTAAAGGCAGATGCAAACCGACTGAGCCACGCTGACGCCCTGAGCTGTAATCTTTTTGATGGCAGAAGGTCTTGCCTTGATGTTGATGGCTGCTGACTCATCAGGGTGGTTATTGCTGAGGCTAGGGGTGGCTGTGGCAATTTCTTAAAATAAGACAACCTGGAATTATCTGCATTGACTGATTCTTCCTTTCATGAACAACTTTTCTGTAGTATGTGATGCCGTCTGAAAACATTTTACCCATAGCAGAATTTCTTTGAAAATTGAGAGTCAAGGGTCATCTGGGTGGCTCAGTTGGTTAAGCGGCTGCCTTTGGCTCAGGTCATAATCCCAGGGCCCTGGGATCGAGCCCCACATCAGACTCCCTGCTCAGCAGAGAGCCTGCTTCTTTCCCTCCCTCTGCCTGCTGCTCTACTTACTTTGCTCTCTCTCTGTCAAATAAATAAATAAAATCTTTAAAAAAAAGAAAAAAAATTGAGTCAACTCATGTGATATTCTAAATCCTTTGTTGTCTATTTCAATAATCTTCATAGCATCTTCACTAGGAGTAGGTTTCACCAAAAGAAACCACTTTCTTTGCTCTTAAGAAGCAAATGTTCACCAGTACAAGTTTTATCATGAGGTTGCAGCAACTCAGTCACATCTTCAGACTTTCCTTCTAACTCTAGTTCTCTGGCTATTTCCATATCTGCTTTTACTTCCTTCCCTGAAGTCTTGAACCCCTCAAACCCCTCAAAATCATCAACAACTTCCGAACTCTTATCAAAATTGGTATTTTGACCTCTTTCCAAGAATCAAGAATGTTCTTACTGGCACCTTAAATGGAAACTTTTTCCAGGTTTTCAACTGATTTTGCCCAGATCCATCAGAGGAATCACAATCTATAGCCTTATAAAGTGTGTTTCTTAAATAAGATTTCAAAGTCAAAGTTACTCCTTGGTCCATGGACTGCAGAATGGATGTTGTGTTAGCAGGCAGGAAAACAACATTAATCACACTGTAACATCTCCATCAGAGCTCTTGGATGACCACATGCATTGTCAATGAACCATAAAATTTTGAACTTTTTGCTGAACAGCAGGTCTTAATAGAGGGCTTAAAATGTAAAGTAAACCATGTTATTAAAAAAAAAAGCACTGTCAACCAGCTTTTTTCCATTTGTATAGCAAAGGCAGGCAGATTTAGCATAATTTTTAAGGGCTCTAGGATTTTCAGAATGGTAAATGAGCACTGGCTTCAACTTAAAAACCCCAGCTGAATTCACTGCTAGTAAGACAGTCAAGCCTGTTCTTTGCAGCTTTGAAGCCAGGCACTGACTTCTCCTTTCCAGCTATGAAAGTCCTAGGTGGCATCTTCCAATATAAAGCTGATTTGTCTACACTGAAAATCTGTTGTTGAGTGTAGCCACCACCATTAACGATCTTAGCTAGATCTTCTGGATAACTTGCTGTGCTGCTTCACCTTGCACTTTCAGGTAATGGAGATGGTTTCCTTCCTTAAACCTCATGAACCAAACTCTGCTACCTTCAAACTTTTCTTCTACAGCTCTTACCCTCTCCCCGCCTTCACAGAATTGAAGAGAGGTGGGGTCTTGCTCTGGGTGGATCTTTGGCATCAGGGAGTGTTGTGGCTGGTTTCATCTTCTATCCAGACCACTAAAACTTTCTCCATCTCAGCTGAGGCTGTGTGTGTTATCACTGGTGCGTTCACTGGAGTAGCACTTTTAATCTCCTTCAAGAACTTTTCCTTTGCATTCACAAGGTGGCTAACCATCTGGGGCAAGAGGCCTAGCTTTTGATTTTAAAATGAGAGACATGCAATCTTTCCTTTCACTTTAATGCTTAGAAGCCATTGTAGGGTTAGTAATTGGCTTAATTTCAATATTGTTGTGTCTTAGGGACTAGGGAGGGTTGGAGAGGGAAATGTCCGGGTTGGTCAAGCAGTCAGAATTCATACAGCATTTACAGATTAAGTTTGTCATCTTATACAAGCGAGGTTTGTGGCACCCCAAAACAGTTAACAAAGTTAACATTAAAGATCACTGACCATAGATGACCATAACAAATACATTTTTTCAAAACTTTTTGAAAAATTATTTTAAGAATTACCAAAATGTGACAAGGAGACAGAGTGAACAAATGCTGTTGGAAAATGGCATCACTAGACTCGCTGAGCACAGAGTTGCCAGAAACCTTGAATTGTGAAACAAAACAAAACCAAGAAAAACGACAAACAAAAAACACTGCATCTGTGAAGCACAATAAAACGAGGTCTGCCTGTACTTTATGCTGTATTCAAATAGTACCTTGTCTTCTGAGGCAACAGTAATTTATACTTCTCCTATAGAACTTATCTCATTTTCTTTACATACTCTTTGCGGATGAGAACTATGATTCTAGGTAGGGTACTTAGTCCCTATTTTATTCTCCTGTAAATATATAATAATACTACTTATTTCACAGTTGTTATAATGGATACAATTTACTTCAAACACCTACATACTGTTTGGCATGGAGAAAAAACTTAGTAAATGCAAATATTCTTTATTACCATTCTAGGAATCTTCTATATATTCTTCCTTAAATATTATTGGCATTCCAAAGTAAACAAAAGAGATGAACAATATCATGGGGAAAGCATAGCAACTTAGCAGTGATCTTCATGGAATCATACAGCACTAAACAATTTAATGCCTAAGAAATGTATGAATGACTATTAAAAAGAAAACCCTTACTGTGAATCAGCATATTTAATTTAGACAAATTTCTAAACCCTTGCACCATTTCAAAACTAAGAAACACAAAATTCATTATCTTCTTGTCATTTTACTGTCAAATAAATTCTATTTTATCTATTTTATTATAAAAACAAAATCTATTTTATCATACCTGTATGCCCATCACTTTTAATTTTATACCCTCCTATAATATACATGTTTCAGTAGTTTGCAGTTCTGCTCAGAAGAAGTGAACAAATTATTCTTGAAATAAGATTTGGATGCTTGAAATATACTCTCAAAACCAAGTTTCTGGAAGTTTAAAAAAAATAAAATTAACTAGTCTGATGGTACTAACTTTAAATAATTACTGTGAGACAGAAAAAAAAAATTTAATGAGGTAAACAAATTTAGAATTCTTTTTTTTTTTTTAAGATTTTATTTATTTATTGACAAGTAGGCAGAGAGGCAGGCAGAGAAAGAGAGAGGAGGAAGCAGGCTCCCCGCCGAGCAGAGAGCCTGATGTGGGGCTCAATCCCAGCACCCTGGGATCAATACCCGAGCCGAAGGCAGAGGCTTTAACCCACTGAGCCACTCAGGCGCCCCAATAATTTAGAATTCTATGTGTAGTAAGAGATTGTGTAATATTCATCTTATTTAATAAATTCCAGCCTTCCTTGTCTTCATTTTAAATCAAATATTCCACACAGCTAAATAAACAAGATTATGTCACTAACAAACAAGCAAAAATTATGCCCCTGAGAGATGTTTGATCCTTCCTGGGTTGGTCAGTGGCCATGATAGGAAAACAGGCTTATAATTCCATTCAAAGTTGCAAAATAAGACTGGATAAAGGAATTGCATATAAACACTGATTTTAAGGTAACACCTAAAAAATGTTGGATTTCATTCTTTTCATAACAGTACTGGAATCTTGTGGTAATTATTTACACTTTTTACTACTTCTTCTTGCCTCACTTTACTAGCATGGATTTCCAGCATGATGCTCAGTAGAAGTAATGAGGACACACCCTTGTCTGTTACCAGTCTTAGGGGGAGGCATTTGGTCTTTTACCATAAAGCACAATGTTAACTCTAGGTTTCTCAGGGAGGCAGTTACCTTCAATTCCTAGTTTACCAAGCATTTTTAAAAAAATCATAAATTGCATACATGTGGCTAAAATATTTTTCTTTAGTCTAATGATAATGCTGAATTTCACTGATTGATATTTGAATGCTGAATCAGCCTTGAATTCCCAAGATAAACCATACTTGGTCACGATGTACTATCTTTTTACTTATTGCTGGATTTCATTTACTAATATTTTACTGAGAATCTCTGCGTTTTATTCATGACAATATTGGTTTCTCTTTTTTCATACTTTTTTGGGTCATATCTTTGGCTATTAGAGTACTGGGCCTTCTAAAATAAGTTGAGAGGTATTCCTTTTATTTCCTGGGATAATCTATAGATGGATGATACTGTTTCTTCTTTTGGTAAAATACCAGTGAAGCAATCTAGGTCTGGAGATTCCTTTGTTAGAAGGTTTTCAACAAGAAATTCAACCTTCTTAACAGATATTAGGACTACTAAAGCCATCAGTCCCTTCTTGAGTGAACTGTGGTAATTCTTGTCTTTTAAGGAATTTGTTTCACTTAAATTGTCCAATATATGAAAACAGAGTTGTTTGTAATACTCCATTGTTACATCTTAGTGTCTTTGTACCTTTATGTACATTTTTCTTCCTGATATTGGTAACCTGTTTCTTCTTTTTCCTTGGTTATTCTGGCTAGAGACTTGCCAAGTTTGATCTTTTCAAAGGATGAGCTCTTGGTTTCATTATTTTCAGTTCCACTGATTTCTACTCTGACTTTTATTAAGTTTCTTTTCTTCCATTTGCTTTAAATTTGGTTTGCTCTTCTTTTCCTAGATTAAAGTACAAGCTTAAACTATTAAACTGATACACTTTTCCTTTTCTAATATAATCTGTAATACTACAAAAATTCCCTCTAAGCATTGCTTTAGCAGCATCCTACTGGTATACTGTCCTTCATTTTCATTCAATACAGTAGTTCCTAACTTCCTTTGTGAGGTCCACTATAGCTCACGGGTTACTTAGAAATGTGTTATTTCATTTCCAAATTATTTGTGTATTTTCCAGATTTTTCTGTTTTACTAATAATTAATTTGTTATGGTCAGAGAACATTCTGGTTAGGATTCTCATTTTTAAAATTTGTTGAGGATTATTTTGTGGGCCAGAATATGGTCTATTTGGTGAATGTTCCATATCTCTTCTGGGATTCCAATCAGATATAAATGTTCCTAAATGCTCAGTTTTTATTAATCCCTATCCCACTCCACTTTGGTTTAGGTTCTACTAATTTTTAATAACCTATTTTCAAGGTCCATAATTCTTTTTCCACAGATCTATTGACTATACTGATGAATTTGTTGAAGGCATTCTTGTTGTTCTTGTTGTTTTTTCTAGAATACTCATTTTATTCTTTTGTAGTTTCTCTCTCCTATAATTCTGCATTTATATATGTATGTATGTAACTAACCTTTCCACTAAACTCTTTAACATCACACAGTTACTTTAAGTTCCTTGTCTGGTAGTTCCAAAATACAGATCATTTGAGTCTGATTACCTGGTCTGCCTTGTTTCTTGATAGTAGAATGTTTTTATTTTCTTCTCTTTGTGTGTCTTTTATTTATTTATTTATTTATTTTTTTGTCCTTGTGATTTTTGATTGAATACTGGATGTGAAAAACAGTGGAGAATGAAGTAAATAGTATTTATGCCTGGGAATGGACACACTTCTGGTAGGTCATTAGTGTGGAAGGTTATGAAGAGTCAGGTTGTGAAAGGCTGATCTAAGCTTGAGTTCTGTTATTATGGTTACTCTTAGTGTATCTCTGGCTTCAACCTCCACTAGTGTAAAGTTATACTCTGGTGGGGGTTGAACTGATTGAACATTTTCCTCAGTTCTATTATTTCATCCCCAGCTTTATTTAGGCTTTCACACTACATCGGCCTCTCAGAGAGTCTCTCTATGCTCTTACTCCTTTAGTGGTAGACTGCTGTTGTCAGTTCTCGGTCCTTCCTAGCCCCATGGTGGCAGGAGGATACTGTCCTTCCTCTAGTGGTAGAAAATTTCTAATAGTCTGGGCCTTGGATTATCTGATTTCTCTCCCAGGCCCAGAGATGGTGTTTTTAAAAATTTTTACTTTTAGTCCCTTCAGCAGCAATAGGTCTTCTTCTGAGCCCCCGGTATGCTAAGATTTGATGCTCTTCTTCCAGCAGCTTAAGACTTGTGTTACTTAGGGAAAATAATCGAAGGATGTCATGCACTGCACTGAAGTACGGAGTAAGGGTCATTTGGTTCTCAAGAAATAAGTAGATTACCTGTTTATCAAAACTATGTGCTATTTTCTTAACAATACTGCACTCTCCATTAGACCTGACCTGCTAATGCTTTTTTTTTTTTTTTTTTATAGAATGACCCTCTGGTTCGAGATCTCAAAAAGATTGTTTCTACTGCTCCCCCTGATCTCCACATATGTTCACACTAAACAGTCATCTCAAGATAATTCCAAAGGTTTTCTCTCATCCCTGCAAACTCTAAAAATCCACACAACATAATTTTGTCCAAAAGAAAAAATCAGAATTAATTTTACAAATGAAGTAACTAGTTTTGCTGAGTGAATTAAGTAAAATGAAAATGAAGTATGATAATTAAATACAATTAATTGCACTTCTGTATGATCCTACTTAAACAAAAAATATCAACATGTCTGTAGAACAACAAAAATCTTGTATCATACTTTGAAGCAGTCAAAATGGGAAGTGAGATATTATCCATTATCTGGCAAGGGCAATTACCTGTGAGACCCAAAAAATAATAAGTTCGAAGTTCCCTGAACAGGTGCCACCACCTCAAGGTCACAACTTGGTGTCCAAGAGCAAAATGGGACAGCAAATAAGAAAGAAGGAAAAGGGGCGCCTGGGTGGCTCAGTGGGTTAAGCCGCTGCCTTCAGCTCAGGTCATGATCTCGGGGTCCTGGGATCAAGTCCCGCATCAGGCTCTCTGCTCAGCAGGGAGCCTGCTTCCTCCTCTCTCTCTCTCTGCCTGCCTCTCTGCCTACTCGTGATCTCTCTCTGTCAAATAAATAAATAAAATCTTTAAAAATTAAAAAAAAAAAAAAAGAAAGAAAGAAGGAAAAGGATGACTGCTCTGGGCCCACACTGACAAAGAAAGTGATACCCAATAGCTTATCTGCAGTAAAAAGAACTAAAACAAACCAGGTATAACCAGATAATAAATTTTAAAAATAGAGAAGGCTGAGGGTACCTAGTATAGCATTAAAGAATTTATTTCAAATGTCTCTAAGGATATTACTATAGTCATATACAGCAGGGTAACTAATGTTTAACCATCAATAAAATGTTACTTTCTCTTCAGGATGTTCTATATAAGATGTTTGGCAAATAATAAATTTTAACAAGAGTCCATTAAAAAAAGACTTTAAACACAGTTTAAACACTTAAATGATAAGAATTAATTTATACTAGACAATTTATTTATTTGGCAAACTCATTCTTTCCTAATGTCAAATTTATTGCCTAAAAAATTCCTAAATCCATAAACAATTTGGTGAAAAAAATATAATCCCACATTTCTTCTATTTTCATATTAAAGAAAAGATTGTATTTATCTTTGAACTACTAGTAAGGATACAATTTGAGTAAAATATTCTTTAGAGAAAACTTTGAAATGTATTTCAAGTAGTCAATTGATAGACTTTTCCTTCTCTTTGTAGAACACTTAGCAATTAAAGACTTTTGAAGATTAAATGTCAAAGTAAAGACATTTAAATACCTCTAATCACTGCTATTACCAAATTAAATTGAAAATTAGTATTAAGAAAAAGGCTTTATCTGTTCAGAAACAAAGTGTTTCTTTAGGAGGCCAGGCTGAAAAGTTAGTATGAATCCTTAATTCCAAATTCTATTATTTAATTCCAAATCCATACATAGAACAATCTATACATAGAACAAATTGCTAAACTTTACTCATTTCTTACTATGAATTAAGCACTGGGTTGATTTTATCTACAACTGTGTAAGGAAAAATATTCCCTGTGTTTCTCCTTTACTTTCACAACTGATACCAGATGTGGGGGTTTTCCACCCATCACGCAGTTTTCTGACACCAGCAGGGTGTTATCCTAAAATCCAGTTCAGTTCTGACACAATTTACTTGGAGGCAGTGTCAGATCCCAAAGTCTAAGGCCTCAAGTTCTACAAGACTCTCTCGCACATCTTCACTTCAAATGCCAATCACAAGTCCCAGGTTGTCATCTGTACTGAATGGCCACACATCAGTGTTCTAACGACCCTCTCCTTGGGTTCCATAATTTGCTAAGAGAGCTAACAAAACTCACATTTAATATAAAAAATATAATAGATAAAAATGAACATCTAAAGGGAAGAGATACATAGTCCGATCTACATGAAGGCACATAAAACTTCCATTTCCTCACCAGACATGCCACCTTCCTAGTACTTCCATGAGTTCAGCAACCCAGAAGCTCTATGAATCCTGTACTTTTCGGACTTTCATGAAGGTTTCATTACATAGGCATGATCAATCATTAACTCAGACTCAGTCTCTAGTCTCTCTCCCTCTCCTAAAGGATAGGAGGCGAGGCTGAAAAGTTCCAAGCTTATAATCATGGCATGGTTTTCTGGTGAAAGAGCCTACCAAGAGTCATCTCATTGGAACAAAGACACTCCTATAACCTAGGGTCAAATATCAAAGGATTAGGGGCCCTGAGTCTGGAACCTGGATCAAAAAATCAGTTATTACAATAAAAGATGCTCCTCCTGCTCTGCTTACTTAAGAAATTTTAAGGGTTTCAGGAACTCTGTGCCAGGAAGTGGAGGCAAAGAACAATATATACATATTTTCTATTATTTTACCCAACTACCTTACTACTTCAGAATTGGGAATATTATGCCATTTTATAAAAGAGGAAAACTCAAAATCAAGACATGAAGAGACCTAAGCTAGGAAGCTAATAAATGGGGCACCTGGATCAGGTTGTTAAGTGTCTGCCTTTGGCTCAGGTCATGATCTTAGGGTCCTGGGATGGAGCCCCACGTTGGACTCTCTGCTTGGAGGGAAGCCTGCTTCTCCCTTTCCTACTACCCCTGCTGTGTTCTCTTTCTCGCTCTTTCTCTGTCAAATAAATAAAATCTTAAAAAAAAAATTTTTTTTAAGTAAAAAAAAAAAAATAGTAATAATAAAAAAGCTAATAAATGGCAACTAGGATTTCAGTTCAGATATGCTCCCAAAACCATGTTCTTAATTACCACCACTACATGCTCTCCAGAACCCATTTTTATAGTAATTATTTGTTATTTTTAGTTGAAGTACAGTTGACATGTAATACAACATTAGTTTTAGGTATATAATACAGTGAGATCCAACAATCATAAACATTATAAAATGCTCATCATGATAAGTATAGTTACCATAAGTCACTGAAGTTGTTACATTACTGACTATATTCTCTATTATTTTTGATCCCTGTGACTTTTTTTTTTAAAATAATTCCAAGTATGTGCTTTTTAATCCCCTTCTCCTGTTTTGTCTGTCTTCTTACCCCCTCTGCTCTGGCAACCACCAGTTCTCTGTGTTTATGAGTCTGTTTTTATTGTTTGTTCTTTGTTTTGTTTTTAGAGATTCCACATGTAAGTGAGATCATATATTTGCTTCTGACTTATTTCACTTACTGTAATAAAGTGCATCTATGTTATCACAAATGGCAAATTTTCATTCTTTTTTACGGCTAAAAAATATTATATTGTGTGTATACACACATCTTCTTTATCTATTAATCCATCAATGGACACACATTGTTTCCCTATGTTGGTTCTTGGCTATCATAAATAATGCTACCATGAACAATGGGGCTTAGTGCTTTTTTTAGTGTTTTTATTTCCTTTCAATAAATACCCAGAAGTGGAATTACTGTATCATGTAGTTATTTTTATTCCTAATTTCAGGAGGAGACTCCATGTTTCCCATAATGGTTGTACCAATGTACATTCCCACCAAAAGTGCACAAGGGTTCCCTTTTCTCTACATCCTTACCAACACTTCTTATTTCTTGTCTTTTCTGACACCAGCCATTCTCACTGGTATGAAATAGTGATTCACTGTGGTTTTGATTTGCATTTCCCTGATGATTAGTAATGTGGAGCATATTTCCACAGGTATCTTGGTCATCTGTGTGTCTTCTTTGGAAAAATGTCTATTCAAGTCCTCTGCCCATTTTAAAAACAGATGTGTGTGTGAGGGTGTGTGTTGAGTTGTAGGAGTTCTTTATGTATTTTGGTATTAATCCCTTTTTGGATATATCATTTGCAAATCTCTTCTCCAACTCTAGGTAACTGATCTTTCATTTTGTTGATGGTTTCCTTTGCCATGTGAAAAGATTTTTAGTTTAGCGTAGTCCCAACTGTTTATTTTTGCTACCATTTCCCTTGCCTAAGGAAAGAGATTTAGAAAAATACTGCTAAGGCTGAGGTATAAGCCTTTACTGCCTATATGTTCTTTTGGGAGTTACATGGTTCTAGCTCTTACATTTAGGTTTTTAATCCATTTTGAGTTTATTTTTGTGTATGGTATAAAGAAATGGTCCAGTTTCATTCTTTTCCCAGCACTATTTATTGAAAAAACTATCTTTCCCCACTATATATTTTTTTAATAAAAGATCTGAGAGAGAGCAGGGTGTGGGGTTGGGAGGGAGTAAGGCTGAGGGAGAGGAAGAGAATCCCAAGCAGACTTCCTACTGAGCACAGAACCCTACATGAGGCTCAATCCCATGAGGTCATGACCCTGAGATCATGACATGGGCCAAAACCAAAAGTCAGACCCTTAACCGATTAATCTACCCAGGTGCCCCATCCCCATCATATACTCTTACTTCCTTTGTTGTATATTAATTGATATCAGCATGGGTTTATTTTGGGCTCTCTATTCTGTTTCACTAATTTATGGGTCTATTTTCGTGCCAATATCATTCTGTTTCGATTCCTATGGCTTATAGTATAGTTTCAAATCTGGGATTATGACACTTCTAGCTATTTTCATTCTCAAGAATACCTTGGCTATTTATGGTCTTTTGTTTTTCATATAAATTTTAGGATGTTTTGTTTTCTGTGAAAATAGCTATTGGTATTTTGATATGCATTTCGCTGAACATCTAGATTGCTTTGAATGTTATACGGATATTTTAACAATATAAATTCTTCCAATCCATAAGCATGGTATGTATTTCCATTTCCTTGTGTTTTGCTTAATTTCTTTCATCAAATCTTATAGTTTTCAGAGGATAGGTCTTTCACCTCGTTGGTTTAATTTATTCCTGGGTACTTTAATTGCTTGTGATGCAACTATAAATGAGATGTCCTTAATCTCTCTTTATGATAGTAATTAGTATACAAAAACACAACAGGTTTCTGTATAATGATTGTGTATCCTGTAAAATTAGTGTAAATCCACTTATTAGTTCCAACAAATTTTTGACAGAATCTTTAGGGTTTTCTATATACAGCATTACATCATCTGCAAAGAGTTTTACTTTTTTCTTTAAATAACTGAAGTACTATCTAACATCTAATGTTCTATTAGTTTCAGATGAACAACATAATGATTTGGCAAGTCTCTATGACATACTATGCTATCCAGAAGCATGGCTACCAACTGTCACTATACCACGGACTATATTCCTTATACCTGCATCCTCCATCACCCTGACTTGTTCTTTCCACAAGTACAGGCCTGTTTCTTCCACTCCCCTTCACCTGTTTTGGCTATTCCCTCCCATTTGGCAACAATCAGGTTGTTCTCTGTATTTATGGGTCTGTTTCTGCTTTTTGTCTATTTTTTTATTAGATTCTATATATAAATGAAATCATATGGTATTTGTCTTTCTCTGACTTATTTCACTTAGAGTGATTTTCTCTACCTATGTCCATCCATATTGTCACAAATGGCAAGATCTCATACTTTTTTACAGTTGAGTAATATTCCTTTGTGTGTGTAAACACATACCACATCTTCTTTATCCATTTTTCTATCAATGGATACTTGGGTTGCTTCTATGCCTTGGCAATTGTAAATAATACTGCAGTGAACATAGGGGTACATATACCTTTTGGGTTTTGTTTTTGTTTTTTTGCTTTTGTTTTCCATTTTTAGAGAAGAAGAGCGGAGAGACAAAGGGAGAGAGAGAATCTTGAGCAGGCTCCATGCCCAGCTGGAGCCCAACAAGGGGCTCAATCTATCTTCAGATCATGACCTGAGCCTAAATCAAGAGTGGGGCACTTAACTGACAGAGCAAAAGCCCCAGCGTCCCTGCATATTTTTCTGAATTGCTTTTGTTTTCTTTGAGTAAATACCCAGTAGTAGAACTACTCGGTTTTACTTCCTCCCTACTAATTTGGATGGCCTTTTTCTTTTTCTTGACTTACTGCTTCCACTAGGACTTCCAGTACTATGTTGAATAAAAGTGGCAAGAGTACACATCCTTGTCTTGTTCCTGATCTTAAAGGAAAATTTTCAGTTTGAGTATAATGTTAGCTGCGGCCTATCCGATATGGCATTTACTGTGTTGTGGTATGTTCTCTCTACACCTGACTTTATTCAAAGTTTTTAATCACAAATGGATGCTAAATTTTGTCAAATGCTTCTTCTGCATCTATGAAGATGATCTCATGATTTTTATTCTTCATTTTGTTGAGGTAGTTTATCATGTTGATAGATTTGTGGAGAATGAACCATTCTTACCCTTCTGAAAAAATGCCACTTGGATCATTGGTGAGTGATACTTTTAATGTATTGTTGAATTTTGTTTGGTAGTATTTTGTTGAGGATTTTTACACCTATATTCATCAGAAATACTGGTCTGTAATTTTTTTTAGAAGTGTCTTTGCCTGGTTTTGGGATCAGGGTAATGTTAGCCTTGTAGAATAAACCTGTAAGCATTCTCTCCTTTTCTATTATTTGAAACAGTTTGAACAGGTATTACTTTTTCTTTAAATTTTTAGAATATAATTTTGAAACCATCTGTTCCTGGACTTTGGTTTTTTGATTAATGATTCAATTTCACTACTAGTTATCAGTCTGTTCAGATTTTTTATTACTTTCTGATTCAATCTCAGAAGACTGTATATTTCTAGGAATTTATCCATTTTCTAGGTTATTCGATTTGTTGGCGTATACTTTTTGCCACAGTCTCTTATAATTCTTTGTATTTCTGTGGTACCAGTTTCAGCTTCTCTTTCTTTTCTGTTTCATTTGAGTCTTTTTCCTGATGACTTTGGCAAAAGGTTTATCAATTTTGTTTATCTTTGCAAAGAACCAGCTTTCATTTCAATGGTCTTTTCTATTGTTTATTTAGTCTCTATTTCATTTACTACTGTTCTATTTATTACCTTCCTCCTACTAACTTTGGCTTTGTTCTTTTTCTCATTCCATTAGTTGAAAGGTAAGATTGATATTTTTCTTGTTTCTTGAGATAGGCCTGTATGGCTTCTTAGAATTGCTTTTGCTGCATCCCAAAGATTTGAACCACTGTGTTTCTATTTCCATTTGTGTCCAGGTAATTTTTGAATTCCTCTTTGATTTCCTGCATTGACCCACTGGTTGTTTATCAGAAAATTGTTTAGCCTCTATGTATCTGTGTTTTATCCAGTTTTGTTTTTGTAATTGATTTCTAGTTTCATACACTGTGACTGGAAAAGATGCTTGATAGATAGGATTCAAATCTTTCTGAATTTGTTGAGACTTGTTTTGTGGCCAGCATGTGATCTATTCTGGAGAATGTTCCATGTGCACTTGAATGTGTACTCTGCCAACCTGGGATGGAATGTTCTGTATATGTTAAATCCATCTAGTCTAACGTGTTATTCAAAGCTACTGTTTCCCTAGTAATCTGATTTTTCTGTCTTGATGGTCTATACATTGATGTAAGTGGGGCGAGAAAGTCTATTATTTTATTACTGTCAATTTCTTCCTTTTCTTTTGGTATTTGCTTTTATGTATGCAGGTGCTCCTATATTGGTTGCACAGATATTTATGATTGTATATATACTTGCTGTATTGTTCCCTTTATCATTATTTTATTTTTTAAGATTTTATTTATTTATTTGACAGAGAGATAGCAAGAGCAGGAACACAAGTGGGAGGAGCGGGAGAGGGAGAAGCAGGTCTCCCGCTGAGCAGGAAGCCTGATGTGGGGTTTGATCCCAGGCCGCTGGGATCATGACCTGAGCCAAAGGCAGATGCTTAATGATTAAGTCACCCATGCACCCCCCTTATGATTATTTTAATAATGTGTCATTATCCATTCTTTGTTTCTAGTTATAGTTTTTGTTTTAAAGTCTATTTTATTTGATACAAGTATTGCTACCCCTGTTTTTTTTCCACTTCATTTGCATGGTATCATTTTCCATTTCTTCACTTTCAGTCTCTATGTGTCTTTAGTTCTGAAATGAGTCTTACTTAGGCTGAATAAATATGGGTCTTTTTTTTTTTTTAATCCATTTGGTCACCCCATATCTTTTGATTGGAGCATGTAGTACATATACATTGAAGTAATCAATAGGTATGTACTCATTGCCATTTGTTGTTTTTCTGGTTATTTTGGTAGTTCTCTGGTCCTGTCCCTTGCTTTCTTCTTTTGCGACTTAACAACTTTCTTCAGTGTTCTGCTTATATTCCGTTCTCTATTATTTTGTGTATCTATTAAAAGCTCTTAGTTTTTGGTTACCATGAGGTTCATATATAACATCGCATGTGTACAGCAGTCTACATTGTTGATGATCACTTAGAGCACAATCTAAAAGGACTACATATATACATATATATTTCCTCTCCCATGTTTATGTATATGTCTTACTTTAAATCTTTTATTTTGTGTATTCTTAATTTTTTAAGTTACATTTAACTTTGTCTTTCAAAATACATACTAGCTTTATAAGCAACTGATCTACCTTTACCTGTATATTTCCCTTTACCAGTGATAGTTTTTCCCTCATAATTTTCTGAATTTTAGTTATGGCCTTTTCTGTTCCACTTAAGGAAGTCTCTTTAACATTTGTTGTGTAAAGCCAGTTTAGTGGTGATGAACTCCTTTAACTTTTGTCTGGTAAACTTTTTGTGTCTCCTTCAATTATGAACGATAACCTTGCCAGGTAGAATATTCTTGGTTATAGGTTTCTTCCTTTTAGCACTTTGAATATATCATGCCACCCTCTTCTGGCCTGCAGAATTTCTGCTGAAAAATCAGTCATTAGCCTTATGGAGTTTCCCTTGTATGTAACTGTTTGTTTTTCTCTTACTGTTTTTAAGAGTCCCTCTTTATCTTTAAATTGTTCTGTCTTGGTGTGGACCTCTGAGTTCATCTTGTTTGGGGCTCTGAAACATGTACATGTTTCCTTCCCCAGGTTAGGAAAATTTTCAGCTGTTATGTCTTCAAATTGGTTTTCTCTTGCTTTCTCTTTTTTCTCCTAAAAACACTATAATGCAAATGTTACTACACTTGATGTTTCACAGATGTCCCTTAATCGATCCTTATCTTAAAAATTCTTTTTCCTGCTCAGCTTGGTTGCTTTCCACTACCCTGTCTTCCAGATTCTTAATCCATTATTCTACATTGTCTAATCTGCTGTCAATTCTAATCTGCTGTCAATTTTTCAAGTATTGTATTCTTTAGCACTGATGGGTTTTTAATATATTTTTTCCCTTCACTTAAGTTCTCGCTGTTTATCTACTCTTCCCTCAAGCTGAAAGATTACTTTGAGCTCTATCAGGTAGACTAATTATCTCCATTTGGTTTAGCTCTTAGGAAGTTTTGTCTTGTTCTTTTGTTTGGAACATATTACCTGTCTCCTCATTTTGTCTGACTCTGTGTTTGTTTCTATGTATTAGGTAGGTCAGCTGTGTCTTCTCGTCTTGAAAGTAGTGGCCTGATGTAGAAGGCATCCTGTGAGGTCTAGAAGTGCAATTCCTCCCAGGTCACAAGAACCAGGTGCTCCAGGGATGTTCTCTCTGTGGACTGCAAGAACTTTCCTGTTGTGTGTGGAGTTGCTTGTAGGCAGGGCTGGCCCACCAGTCAGCTGTCAAGAACGAATTGCCACAACTACTGTGGGCACACTGGTGGACAGAGCTTGCTACCAGCATGACCAGCTAGATGCCCAGCTGGAGCAGCTTTGAATATGCTAGTGTGCAGGTCTGGTCCTTACTCTGGCTGTCTGTGAGGACTGGCTTTGACTGCTGCAGGTACTGGTGGGCAGAGCTTGCCCCTGGTACAACTGGCTGAGAGGCCTGGCTGTAGCAACTGTGGACATACTGATAGGCAGGGCCAGCTCCCCCTTCCTTGGACAGGATGTGCTTTTAGAAGGACACTGGTCCTGGCCAGGGCTGCCCACCAGGTGTGGCAAAGATGATATTAGTTGCTTTGGGGTAATGCTGTTCCCTACTGAGGCTGCCCACCAGGTGGTCCAGGCTAGAGCCACTTTGGAGGAGCATGTGCTGCAGTGGACCGATTGGGAGTGGTTGGTCCACAGCGACTGCTGGAGTGGGAAAAGTAGAGCTAGGGGGGTAGTTGCAAAATGTCAAAATCAGCTCCCACATGCTACCAGCCAGCTCAGATGAAGAAGGGGCAAGAAATATGGTACTTGTGAGCACCTCTGTTCCAAGGGAAAGTTCCTATAGATCCCTGCCCCTCTGGCACATGTCCTGAAATTAGGCAATACATTTCCATGTATAACCTAGGTGATTTTCAAATTGCTACTTCTTGGACCAAGAAGTTGTGTCTTGGACCAAGTAATATAGCACATTAGCCTCTAAGAGCACACACTTGCATCTGGCTCTCCCAGCTAAGCCCCGCTGATTTTCAAAGCTTCCAGAGTTAAGCAATGAGTGCTGCTGATTTTTAAAGCCATAATGTTATGAGGACTCACCTTCCCTGTGTGCAGTTCTCTAGGGCAGGAGTATCCACTGTGGGGACTGTGCCCCTAACTCAAGTGAGCCCATGATATCCCTCTTGCTTCTGGGTCACAACCCAGAGAAATCACAACCCCCCAAGCTGGGGGTTTGGTTCAGGTCAGGATTCCATGTCTCTGTCCCTCTTACTCTTCTCTTCTCTTTATGCTTTAGCTGTGGAAGATCTTTTGTGCCAGTCTTTAGGTCATTTTCAGAGTGAGTTGCCTTACGTGTAACTGTTGGCTCAGGGTCCTTTCACTCCATTATCTTCTCTTCTTCCCCCACCCTCCTTTTTTATATTTTTTTATACTAAGCAACAATTGAGGATGTCCCTGGCAGAGCACTATTTCAGATATGGTAACCCACATACTATAAGATATGTGTGTATTCTGCTTGAATTGTTAAATTGTGTTGATAAGTTGTACATGTGTGGTATGTCCAAAATCGATGTTTGAAAATAACAGAAAAGTCGCCTTACAAAATCCCAAGTTGCATTTTTGTTTGAACATCCATTTCTGAAGTTAATTATGTAATGATGTTTTAACATGGGAAGATGCCAGATCTTAGCTTAAGTGGCATAAAATACAACTAGGGGAAATGCACTTAAATTTTTACTTTACTGACACCTGCAGACAATAGCCATTTTTTAAGAATTGTAAGGAAAAACTTTTTTTTCACTTTTGAAAATTATCAGATTGGATCTTTAGCTGTATCAAACAATATAAATATGTAAATATATCAACAGAAAAATGCCATTAAAAAAAAGAAAACAGGCGAACAGAAATGCAGTTGTGTTTGATACAGGCTATTAAGAAAGTTCTGAATAAAGGGACAAATGAGATAAGGCAGAACACTGCTGGTATAGGGAGTGTTAACAGAAGCATGTTTTTAGTATGAGGAATATGAAGGCCATCGTGGCTGAAGAAAAGTGAGCTAAGTAAAAAATGGTAGAGCATGAGAAACAATCAGCACTGGAGGGCAGTGTTTTTTAAACTATGGGTCTCAACCTTTTTGGCAAAGTTAACTAGATCAGAAAAAAGAACTATTTTATCTCATTAAAAATGATATGGAATGAAGAATGTCTTATACAATAAGGATAATACTGTTTTGTGAAATTTTTGTTACATGTATGCGTTTGAGTTTCAATTTAAAATACATACAATGACTTACAGAAGAGGGCTTATAGATGGGTAAAAATTCTAGACATAATTCTAAATATGACAGATAGGAAGCCACTATAGGAAGGAAAGCAGAGGGACATGACAAAGCCTACTAAACCCTTTATTGAGATCACTCTGTCCTTCACACAAAGTGTGTATTCATTCAAAGGGGAAGATGATAACTTAGGAGAAGAGAAACTTGGTAAATACCAATTTAATCCAATTAAATTTCACATCACAATAGTAAGGAAATGGCCACAAAGTTCTTCTTCATGAGAAGAATTATCATTCTTCTCTAAAGAAGAAATTTCATTTATGTGGTATTCCTGGCAAAAATGTAGCAAATAAATCTGATTTTGAGGGAATATTGGATACAGTTCATAAAAGGTACAAAACAAAGTCAATGTTGTAAAAGCTGGGTAACTGGGTATTCCAAATTAAAGGAGACTATAGAGAGATCACAACTAAATGCAATGTTTCCAAATCAGGAAAAAAAATTGCCATTTAATACATTATTTGTGCAATTGGCAAAATCTGGTATGCACTGTATTAGATAAAATTATTGTTATCAACATTAAACTTCCTCACTTGTACTGTGGTTATATAGGAAAATGCTTTCGTTTTTAGTGTATATGTGAGGTACTGGGGGTAAAGGGACATGCTTGTAGAACTCATTCCTAAATATATTCGCAAATAGGAGAGGAGACAGAAAAAAATATATGTGGCAAAATGTTAATGACTGCTAGAATCTAGATAAAGGATATTGTGGGCTTAAGCTGTGGCCCTTCCAAAGTCGGTTATGTTTAAGTCCTAACCCCACAGTACCTCAGAATGTGACCTTATTTGAAGACAGAACCTTTATTAAGTTAAACTGAGGGCATTAGCGTGGGTCCTAATCCAATATGACTATGCCCTTAAAAAAGATTAGGAAACAAACATAGGGAGGAGGAGCATACTAAAAACATGCTTTTAGTGATTACTAAAAGAAGATGACAGCCAACCATCTACAAGCCAAGGAGAGAGGCATCAGAAGAATCTAACCATGCTAACACCTAGATCTGACTTCTAGCCTCCAGAACTGTGAGAAAACAAATTTCCACTGTTTTAAGTCACCTAGTCTGTGGTACTTTGTTATGGAAGCATATTAAGGAAATTATTATATAGCTTAATTTCTTTTTTTAAAAAGGTTTATTTTAGACTATGCGTGCATTCAAGGGGAGGGGGGAGAGGTGCACAGAGAGGGAGATTCTTGGGCAGACTCCTTACTGAATGCAGAGCTTGATGTGGGGCTCAATCCCAAGACCATGAGATCATGGCCTGAGCCAAAACCAAGAGCTGGACGCTTAACCAACTGAGCCACCCAGGTGCCCCAATACAGCTTAAATTCTAATTCTTGGTCAAGATATTCCAAGAATGTAAGACCAAAGGATCCTGAGACCAAAATCTTGAGGACCATTGGTTTAGATCCTTTCTAAACATACTTCCTACCCTATAACTTCTGATCTTATCCTTAATATCTTTTTAAAAGAATTAGTATATTAGATACATGCCTTTTCTACTAGCTTTCATAAAGATATTAATCTAAAAGAATTATTTCCTTTTTGTAACTCCTCTGCTTCTTATCTTGATGGCTTTATTTATTTATAAGTTGCAAATACTTATTTTTAGCTATTTCAGTTTCAAGTTTTAAGCAGCATATGATGAATACCATCTGATCTTGGGGTGCCTGGGTGGCTTAGCTGGTTAAGCGTCTGCCTTTGGCTCGGGTCATGATCTCAGGACTGAGACCCATATCAGGCTCCCTGCTCAGTGGGAAGGCTGCTTCTCTCTCTCCCTCTCAGATGAATTTTAAAAATCTTAAAAAAAAAAAAAAACCATCTGGTGTGATCTTAGAAACTCACTATAATTTTTAAAAATATCCTATTACCTTTCGATTGCTCAAGTCTACAATTAATTTGATCATTACAATTAGTGTTATTCAGCAGAAACTACATACTACATACATAATTTTGAATTTTCTAGTACTCACATTAACCAAACATTATCTAAACTATTTCTATTTCAACATAAAAATTCAAATAAAAGTTATTTTAAGACTTCAAAATCTGGTTGTGTATTTATCATATATCTCAATACAAAAAGCTATATTCCAAATGCTCATTACCTACTATGTGGCCAGTGGCTACTATTTTGTACAGTATAGCTCTAGACAGAAGCAAAAATAACTCCTCCTCTTCATTTATATTTGAATTCTGATTGGTGCTTTACATCCAATAATAAGATGACCATATCTCATTACTTTTCTTTCTCAGATCTACTACTTAATACTTCTTTTATTATGTTGCTGCATATATTCATTTTACATTTTATTTTCCAAATGTCAAATTCTAAGCCTGATTTCCATTTCTTTCAGGGAATTTTATATTTTGAAAAATCTGTCATTTATAATATGGAGTTCTGACCTTTTTGTTATAGTATTGTTTCCTAAAACTATAAGGACATATACTGACCTTTCCATGTACAGGTAATTTCAAATTGTCCAAAGTTATGACAAATGAAATCATGAAGAGAATACCTGAAGTGAACACTGCAGAAAGAAGTACAGATTGTCAATAAAGAACTATTTGATTCCTAAAGTGGATGTAGCACTGAACATCTGCAATACTATAGCCTCCTTCGTTCCCTTCCTCCAATGACAAGTTTCAAGAAACTACACATTTAACCAGGTAGACCTTGACTTTCATACAATATGCTGACAAACCAATTCTGCCTTTAGAAAAAAGATGCACTTATTACTTATTTGTTGGAGCTGTTTCATTTATACCATTCAACTTATACACAAACAGCAATATTTATGTATTTTTACTTCACAGAATCTGTTTATTTATAAAAAATGTCTAATAATAGAAAAATCAAAGTGCTTATAATTATAAAAAAGAAACTTTGGTCTCAAATTTAACGCAACTGAAACAAAGACAAGATATTTAAGAGATTCGGTTCAAGATGGCAGCACAGAAAGATCCTCACATGGTCACAATGAATCTACAGCTATAAGTGGAACAATCTGCTCTGAGAAAAAACCTATATCTAAGCAGGTAGAGGGGCTGAGACATAATTTCACCATAAACCCTACATAAATCTTGGCACAGTCACCTATAATCAAGAGGGAACTTGGAACACCAAGCTACTCCCTGAGAAATGATGGGTTTAACTCCATATCAGGCACCCCACCTTTTATGACCAGTGTGCACATGAGAGATGAGTCTCCAAAACATTTATGTTTGAAAGCAAGGGAGCTTGAACTGAGAAACTGTTATTAAAGAGCCATGTGGCACAGACTTAACAGCCATAGAGGCAGCTGACTGCAAAGTACCCAGACTTACTTACTTCTTATTAAGCAACTAATTTACCACTCATCTACAGTCGTACTGGAATACTCCTAAGAGATAGAAATGGCAAGTGTCAACTTTGCATTCCTCACTCTGCCTCACTCCAGAGCACAGGTACCTCTCAGAAGGTGCCCCAATTTTTGTGGCTGCCACCCATGAGAGGCCTCTGGATCACTTGGCTCTGGCAGAGGGATTTAGTCTTACAGATCCCACAAGCCTGCATAGGACAGAGAAAGCATTCTTAACCAGGTACCACCCCTAGGGAAAAGCACAGAGGCAAAAAACTGAAGTAGCCAGTCTTTCTCTCTGTAAAAGAGGCCTATCAGCTTATCGTCATAGCTACAGCCGAGGGGCAGGTTTCTAATTAAACACACATCTTGCGCTAGCTACGCTCCTCTCCAGAGATCTCAAATGGTTGGCACCATCTTTGCACCCTCCCTTGCTGTGCTCCGGGGCCAGCATTTCCAGAGGGAAGCGGTACATACATCAAGAACCCCAGTTTTTAACCTGGTCGTTTTTATGGCTACTATGTAGGGGATGCCCTGAAACTGCCTACCTCTGGGGGCCAGTGGGGTTTTTATTCCTGGATCCCATGGGACAGTAACAACTGGAAATGCAGTTCTTGGCCAGCTGCCACCACCAGGACACAGCACTAGCAGAAAGAAACCTATCCCAAGTTTTTCTGTGAGGAAGGTCTATTTGCTTGGCCTCGAACTTCAGGCTGAGGTACAGGCTTCTGGGTTGCTGGTCTGACATACATTCAGGGACTTCTGACATACTTTGTGGGGATGGAGATAGTACTATTGTTGTGCTATCCCTCTGCCTTGTTCCAGAGTGTAACTCCTAGAAAGGAGCTTGTACACATCTCTGGCATCCTGACTTTTGTGGCTGCCATCTGGGGACACCTCTAGTTTACCCAGTTCTGGTGGACAATGGGACTTCTGTTTATAACTATATATTTTGCATACTTTAAAAGCCATTGCCAGGGCGCCTGGGTGGCTTAGCGGGTTAAAGCCTCTGCCTTCGACTCAGGATGTGATCCCGGCGTCCTGAGATCGAGTCCCGCATTGAGCTCTCTGCTCAGCAGGGAGCCTGCTTCCCTCTCCCTCTCTGTCTGCCTCTCTGTCTACTTGTGATCTGTCTCTCTGTCAAATAAATAAATAAAATCTTAAAAAAAAAAAAAAAGCCATTGCCTGAGGGACAGGCTTCCAAGCAGCCTGAATATAGCTGCTGACTGGGATCCTCCACTTAGGGACACTGACAGGTGTTGGTACACCCTCAAATACTGGGAGCTACTAAGATTGCTTGGGCAATCAGAAAGGTTTGAGAGACAATCAAGAGCTAGGGGCGAGCTGAATAATAAGGTTCATCTCCTGCAAGAGACCATTCCTACAAGAGACCATTCCTTCAGAGAGTTGGGTGTTTTATCTAATGCATAGAAACCAACACAGAAAATTCAGGAAAATTAAGAAACAGGAAGGACAAGACAAGATGTCAGAAAGATGCCTTAATGAAATGGAGGTAAGTGGTTTGTTTACCCAGTGAAGAACTGAAAATAACAGTCATAAAGACACTCACCAAACATGGAAGAATGGATAATCAAAGCAAAAACTTCAACAAAATGATAGAAAATACAAGAAAGTACCAAACAGGAGTCACAGAGCTAAAGAGTACAATCACTGAAAAGTATACCAAGAAGAGTTCAACAGCAGACTAGATGAAGCAGGAAAAAGGATAAGTGAACTCAAATATAAAGCAGTAGAACCTACCAAATCAGAGCAGCAAAATGGAAAAAAAAGAGCAAATATAGCTTAAGGACCTTATGGAACAACATCAAGCAGAACATCTGCAATTACTGGGGTCCCCAAATGAAGAAAAAGGGGTAGAAAATATCGCTAACCTAGGGAACAAAAGACACTGAGATTCAGGACACCCAGAAAGTTTCAAGTAAGATGAATTCAAAGAGACCTACACCAAGACATATCATATTTAAAGTGTCAAAAGTTAAAAACAAGAAGAGAATCTTTTTTTTTTTGAGAGAGAGAGAGAGACAGACAGAGACAAAGAGCATGCACACGTGCGGGAGAGGGAGAGAATCCCAAGCAGATTCTGCACTCAGCATGGAGCCCAACATGGGACTTGATCTCACTGCCCTGACATCATGACCTGAGCTGAAATGAAGAGTCCAACACTTAACCAATTGAGCCACCAAGACTCTCTGACAAGGAGAGAATCTCAAAAGCAGGAAAAGAAAAACAACTTGTTTTATACAAGGGACCACCACCATCACACCAAGACTAGTGGCAGTTTTTTCAGGGGTAATTTTGATACACTCAGAGTGCCAAAAGAAAAATATTTCCAATCAAGAATATTCTACCTGGCAAGGAAATTATTCAGAATAGCAGGATAAACAGTTTTCCAGACAAGCAAAAGCTGAAGGAGTTCACCACCACTACACTGGCCTTGTAAGAAATGTTAAAGGGACTTGTAAAAAAGAAGGCCAGATAGTAACAGAAAAACATGTGAAATTATAAATCTCACTGGTAAAAGTAAATACATACTAATTTTCAAAATAATTTAATGTTGTAAAAATGGTGGGTTAATCACCTGTAAAAGGTAATATGAAGGTTAAAAGATGAAAGTCGTAAAAATATAACTACAACAATATGTTAAGGGATACACAAAACTATAAAAATGTTAATCACGCATTAAAAACATTAAATGTTACAGGGAGTAAAAATTTAGAGCCTTAAAATGCATTCAGACTTAAGCTGTTATCAACATAAAACAGTTATAAGCTATTAAATGTAAATAAACCTCATGGTAACCATTAAGCAAAAACGTACAGTATATACACAAAAGATAAAGGAATCTAAGCATACCACTCTGGAAAATCATCAAATCACAAAAAAAGACAAAGAAAAGAACAGAGAAACTACAAAAAAAAACAGAAAATAAGCAAAATGGCAATAAACACATACCTATCAATAACTAATTAAAATGTAAATAAACTCTCCAATAAAAATACAGACTTGCTTAAAGAAAAAGAAGGAAAAAAAAAAACAGGACCCATCTATATGCTGCCTAGGAGAGACTCACTTCAGATGTAAGGACACACATAGATCAAAAGTGAAGGGATGGAGAAAATACTTCATTCAGTGGAAACCTAAAGAAAGTTGGCGTAGCTATACTTACATCAGACAAAACAGACTTTAAGACAAAGACTGTAATAAGAGACAAACAAAGTCATTATATAATGATAAAAAGGTCACTCTAATAAGAGAATGTAACATTTGTAAATATTTATGAAGCCAAACACAGAAATTATAATATATTATATTATAATAATAATATTATTATATTATAGAGAAATATAATATAATAATAGGAATATAATATAATAGTTATATAATATAATATATGTAATATATAATATATAATATAATAATATAGAGGAATATAATATAATAATATATAATAATATATATTATAGAGGAATATAATATAATAATAGGGGACTTTAATAACCCACTTCCACCAATGGTTAGATCATCCACTCAGAAAAATCATTAAGACAGACTTAAGAGACTTACAAAAACATTCCATCCAAAAGCAACAGAGTAGACATTCTTCTAAAGTGAACATGGAGCACTCTTCAGACTAGATGAGATACTAAGGCACAGAACAAGTCTTAATAAATTTAAGAAGACTGAGATCTTATCAAGCACTTTTCTGATCACAATGGTATGAAACTACAATCATTTGCAAATATAAAACCGGAAAATTCAGAAATATATGGAGATTAAACAACATGCTATAAAACAACCAATGGGTCAAAAAGAAAACAAAAGAGAACTCAAAAAACACCTTGAGACAAAAGAAAATGGAAATACAATATACCAAAACATTTGGAATGAAGCAAAAGCATTTCTAAGACTGAATAGCAATAAATTACTACCTCAAGAAACAAGAAAAATCATAAATAAACAACCTAATGTTATACCTCAAGGAGCGAGAAAAAGAACAAAGCCCGAAGTTAGTAAAAAGAAGGAAATAAAGATCAGAGTAGAAATAAATGATAGTCTCATTGATCTTTTTTACCGTCTTTTAGTCTCTAAAAGCTGGTTCTTTAGAAAAGATAAACAAAATTGACAAACCTCTAGCTAGACTTAGACTTGCCAAGGAAAAAGAATGAACTCAAAATCAGAAATGAAAAAGTTACAACGGATACCACAGAAATACAAAGGATCATGAGACTACCATGAACAATTATACATTAGCAAATAGGACAACCTAAAGAAATGGATAAAGTGACCAGTTTATCAAAAACCTCCTTATATAGTCCAGGACAAGACAGCTTCACTGGTGAATTCTACCATACACTTAAATAAAAATTAGTATCAATCTTTCTCAAAGGCTTCCAAAAATAGAAGAGGAGGGAACACTTCCAAACTCATTTTATAAGGCCAGCATTGCCCTGATGACAAAAATGCCACAAGAAAATAAAATTGCTGGCCAATACTGATGATAAACACAGATGCTAAACTCCTCAACAAAATATTAACAAAATGAATTAACACATAAAAAGGGTCACAGAATAAGGGCAAATGAGGTTTATTTCAGAAATGCAAGGGTTCAATATCTCTAAATTAATGATATTCCACATCAATAAAATGAAGAAAACAATCATATGATCATTTCAATACATGCAGAAAAAGCATCCGACAAAATTCAACATTTACAAAAACTCTAAAAAAGTGGGTACAAGAGGGAACACACCTCAACATTATAAAGGCCACAGATGACAAGCCCACAGCTAATATCAAACTCAACAGTGAGAAGTTAAAAGCTTTTCTTCAAAGATCAAGAGTAAGAAAAGGGGGCGCCTGGGTGGCTCAGTGGTTTGGGCTGCTGCCTTCGGCTCGGGTCATGATCTCAGGGTCCTGGGATCGAGCCCCGCATCGGGCTCCCTGCTCCGCAGGAAGCCTGCTTCCCTCTCTCTCTCTCTCTCTCTGCCTACTTGTGATCTCTGTCTGTCAAATAAATAAATAAAATCTTAAAAAAAAAAAAAAAGAGTAAGAAAAGGATACCCACTCTTACCACATTTATTTGACATAGTACTGGAAATCCTAAGCATAGCAATTAGGCAGGAAAAAGAAAAGGCATCCAAGTCAAAGGAAGAAGTAAAACTGTCACTATTTGCAGATGACATATTACATAGAAAACCCTAAAGACTCTAGTAAAAAACTGTTAAAACTAACAAATTCAGTAAAGTTGCAGGATGCAAAGTCAAAATACAGAAGCCATTGTTTCTATATACTAATTACATACTGTTGGAAATAGAAATTAAGAAAACAATCTCACTAACAATTGCACTGAAAAGAATAAATTAGGAATAAATTCAACCAAGGAGGTCAACAATGTGTACACTGAAAACTATAAGATGCCAATAGAAGAAACTGAAGAAAACAAAAATAAATGGAAAGATGTTCCATGCTCATGGATTGGAAAATTTGTTAAAATGTCCATATTAAGCAAAGCAATTTAGAGTTAATAATATTCCTATCAAAATTCCAGTGGCTTTTTTCTCAGAAACAGAACAAATCTTAACATTTATATGGAACTACCAAAGATCCCAAATAGCCAACATAATCTATTAAAAAACGCCTCCTGATTTCAAACTATATTACAAAGCTATAGTAATCAAAACAGTATAGTATTGACATAAAAACAGACACAGAAATGGAACAGAGTCCAGAAGTAAAACCACCCACATATGCTCAATTTATGATAAAGGAGCCAAGAATACACAATGGAGAAAGGAGAGTCCCCCTTCAATAAACAGTGTTGGGAAAATTGGACCACTATCTTTACATTATACACAAAAACTCACTCAAATGGATTAAAAAGTTTAAGACCTGAAATCATAGAACTCCTAAAAGAAAACAGAAGCACTAAGCTTCTTGACATTAGTCTTGGCAATGATTTTTTGGAGCAAAGGCAACAAAAGCAAAAGTAACAAGCGGGACTGTTTTGAACCAAAAAACTTCTGAACAGCAAAGGAAATGATCAACAAAATGAAAAGGCAACCCTCCTGCATAGGAAAAAAAAAAAATCTGTAAATCATATCTGATAAAGGGTTAACATCCAAAATTTATAAAGAACTAGAATTACACAGTCAAAAACAAACAATGCAATTAAAAAATGATTAAGGGGGGGTGCCTGGGTGGCTCAGTGGATTAAGCCTCTGCCTTAGGCTCAGGTCATGATCTCAGGGTCCTGGGATCGAGCCCCACATCGGGTTCTCTGCTCAGCAAGGAGCCTGCTTCCTCCTCTCTGACTCTGCCTGCCTCTCTGCATACTTATGATCTCTGTCAAATAAATAAAATCTTAAAAAAAAAAATGATTAAGGGAACCAAATAGATCCTTTTTCCAAAAAAGATCTACAGATGGCCTACTCGTACATGAAAAGGTACTCAACAACATTAAGCATCAAGATATGTAAATCAAAACCACCATGAGATATGCCTTCACACCTCACACCTGATGGTGGCTGGGGGATGGATTAAGGGTGTCAACAGGTATAAACTTCCAGTTATAAGTAAGTATTGGGTATTATAAAGTCTAGCACAGTGACTACAGTTAATAGTACTATACTTCATATTTGAAATTATTAACAGAGCACACCTTAAAAGTTCTCATTATAAGAGAAAAATTCTCTAACTACGTATCATGACAAACATTACCTAGACTTATTGTGGTGATCATTTTGCAATTTATACAAAATACAAATGATTGGAGTTAAACCAGCAATTAACACTGAATTGTGATTAAACAGTTTCAGAGTATGTACAAAATACTGAAAATATTTTATCAGATATCATCTCTAAAAACTATGGTACAATGAGAAACTGTATGTATGTTTCTTAACTTTCTGAAGACAGAACCTACTTATAATGGAGACTACCATACATGCTCTTTAAGAACACATTTTATAAAGAAGACCACACAAGTCAGAAACACCAAAACAAAATAAAGGAAAAAATTTTTCACAAAAGAGTCAAAAGTAATCATTATGAAACAGTCAAAAATTAAAAAAACACAGACTAAAAATCCTATATCTTGTACGCCAATTAGTAAAGATCAAACAAAAAAACTGAAGGAGCAGGTAAAGATGCAATGACATAGGTAATAACTGCTAACATGAATGAGACTGTAGATTTAATCTGACTTCTGTAACTCTATTAAAGAATACACCTGAATATAGAAAAAGACTTCATGTAAAGAAGGGATGTTTAAAAAATAGCATCATCATGAATAATGCAATTTTAAAAATGTATTAAAAGTGCATCCTATAATCTATAGGACAACTACTATATATACATATACACAAGAACACCAACGATAACATTATATAGTATCACCCAGCCTTCAAACCAGATTGAAATAAGAACATGAAGAAAACTTATAATTTCAAATGAAAAAAAATAAGAGGTTATTAAAAATTAGTTGTAACTATATATAAAAACCTGAATAGAAAAAAGCCAATCACAAGATATCAAATATGCAACAGTACCAAAACAACCCAACAGTGTTTTATTGGGGATGGTGGTATGGAACTCCAACTTCATGGACTGATGAGTTTTAGATCATAGCCAATAAACTGCCAATCAAGCCAGCTTTGCAAATTACACATTTGGTCAATTATCATCTCATGTAACTTGTACTTACTCATAAATTTTTAGAAATATAATCATCAAGAACTTACCACATGAGTAGTTTTTAATGTACTGCCATCAAATCTGCATAAACTGGAGCTCTCTTCAAAGAAAATGTCACATTCTTCTAACTCTTGAGCATTACATGGAGGTTTTTCTTTATCTGGATTTGGATTCTTAAGACCAGAAAACAAAATAAAAAAATAAACCTTCAACAATAAGGGAATGGATTTCTTCATTCTTAAAAAGATCAAGATTATAGAGTAATTAAAAACTAAATTTCAGGCCCATGACCAGTAAATGCTAATCAACAGAAAGAGAAATGACAGAATAATGAAATCACCAGAAAAAGATATTAAAACAGGTATTGTAAACATGTTCTATAGACTCAAAGATGTAAAGAGAAACACGTATATGTTGACAGAGGTATGGAAGACAAAAAAAGAACCAAACTGAACTTCTAAATATGAAAATATAATATCTGAAATGGAAACCAAAAAAGATGGGGTTGGCAACTAATGAGACATGGAAGAAGAACTGTGAGCTTGAAACAAAGCAATAGTCCATCTAAAATGAAACACAGAGAGAACCAAAAAAAAGGAAAAGACCACCACCAACAACAAAAACCCCCAGAACTTCAGTAACCTGTGGAACAGCGTGAAATGGTCTAACACATGAGTAATTAGAAGGGGCCAGGAAGAATGGAAACAAATTTGAAGAAACGGTTAATAAATGATGAAAACTATAATCCTACAGATTCAAAAAGGTCAAAGAAACATCAAAAAAACTCACTGCAAATCACATTATAATGAAATTGCTGAAAAGCAGTAATAAAATATCTTAAGAAAGTAGCCAGAGGAGGAAAAAAAAAAAACCCATTATGAATAGAGGAACAAAGATACAAAGGATAGCCAATTTCTCATCAGAAACAATGCAAGCCAGAAAACAATGGAGTAGAACTGAAGTGATGAAAGGGGGGAAAGCATCAACCTTGACTCACATACTTAACAGAGATACTAAAAAAAGGAATACAGCATTAATATTTTTGTAGCAAACAGAAGCTGAGAGAATTTCCCCAGCAAATCTGTACTATAAAAAATGCTAAAGGAAGTTCTTCAGCGAGGAGAAAAATGACAACGGATGCAAATGTGAACCAACAGGAAGAAATGTAGAACAAAGGAAATGACAGATATACGGGGCAATTTAAGATCTTTCTACCCATATTTCTAATCTCTTGAAAAGAACACTGATTTAAGTTCAAATAATAATGTATCATTGAGTTCATTACATGAAGAAATAAAAAGTATGAAAAGAGTAACAGAAAGGATGACTAGAAATCTATAAGTTCTTAAGTTATGAGTGAAATATTTTTTGACAAAGATGGTAATGAGTTAAAGGTGTATAGTGTAAACTCGAAACCACTAAACACACACATACAAATATCCAACCAAACAAAAACAGAGGTATAGCTAGTAAGACAAAAGTGGAGATAAATAGAATCATTAATTTTTATAATCTCCATTGCTTAAATGCAAGAATCACTGTCTGGTCTTATATCCCTCAGAGTAAAGGAATCACAATGCTCAGCTGATGAATTGCATTTACATACATACACAGAAATGTAATTCTACAACTGACCAAATGTCCACATACCCAATTTGCCAAAATGCTGTCATGTTATTGAGAACGTACTGAAATGACCTGAGAAAGCCTCTGAAACTAAATGGCCGGGAGTTACAGATCTTTATTATCAAACCTGAACATGTTCCACCTGGGATATGGGGCCACCTAGTTGTGGTTGTCTGCTCCAGCCTATACATCGATGGAAACAATCCTGGTTGCTATGCTTGGCTGAGATGGCAATATCAGCAATCAGCTGGGGCCATTTTTCCAGTGATTCAAGAACTAAGTATGTCCAGCAGCACACAGAAGGTATCCTCTGCACTTCTCCCTCCTTTCCCCTTTCCATTACCTTTTCCCCTTTCCATTTTGCTGAAAAGGGCAAAATTAAAAGGTCAGGACCATCAAGGTAGCCAGATTTTAATAGGAGAAGATTAGAGAGAAAGGGAAATTGCAGAGAAGAGAACCCAAGACTCTGCTGTTTCTCTGTGTCATTTACAGATTTTCAAGCTCAGCTGGAAAAAGAGAATAGGAAAGAAGTAGGCAAGGGGCTCCAAAGCTGAGTGTTGATATTACTGAAGTGCTCGGGAGACAAAAATTAGAGGACAGAGTCCACACAGAAGCCCTGATAAACATCCTAGACTTTCATTTGGGATTCATGAAAAGTTCTGCCTAGGAGTAAGAACAAACGAGGAATATCGGCATATAAAAAACATGGAAATACAGTACCAAATCAAATCAAGCCTTAAAGGGGTTAAGACAATAGGCTGAAATTTGGGAGGATGAAGATCAAGTACTGTTTAGAATGAAGTACATAGCATTAAGTATCTTCAATAGAAAAGTGGGTTAAAAAAGCCATCATCTAAACTTTCATGTTTAAAAATAGAGCAAAATAAATCCAAAGTAAGGAAAAAGGAGAAAAATAACATAATAACAGAAATGAAATTGGAAACTGAAAAAACAACAACAAAAAACAATGGAAATAGATGCCCAAAATAATTGCTATACCTAATAAATTCATGGTTAAAAACCTCCAAAAAAGAAAACTCCAATCTAGATGGTCTCACTGGTAAATTCTATATTTATAGAAATAGTGCCAATTCTATACAATCTCTTCCAGAACTAGAACAAGCAGTAAACACTTCCCTACTCATCTTTGACATCAGCACTACCCGGATATCAAAACTGGATAACGACAGTAAAAAGACAAAACGAAAACTACAGATCAATATTCCTCCTAAATATAGATGCAAAAGTCCTCAATAACATTTAGCAAATCCAAACCAGTAATATGTAAATAGGATAATACATCATGACCAATTTGGGTTTATGAACCACAAAAAAAGAAAATGTTTTTGACAAAATTCTATAGCCTTTCATGATTCAAAACACTCAGTTTAACAAATTGAAGGATATGTTCTCGTCATGACAAAAACCCATAATACTTAACAGTGAAATATTCAGTTATTTTTCTAAGATTACAAATGAGGCAAGAATATCTGCATTCACTATTCATCATTTCTATTCTCCAATGGATTAAAGGTTCTAACCAATGCAGAATGGCAAGAAAAAGTATAAAGATTTGAAACACATGAGACAGCCTTCAGTTGCAGATAATAAGATTCTATGTCTTTTTCTAAAATGTAACAAACATATTGGTTTTCAGCCATAAATAACTTACTCATACAGACCAATCTTCATTTGAAAGAATCAAGTTTAAAAGGCAGTTAACAGCAATAATCTACAATATCAAAACAAACCTCCTAACATAAAAAACCCCACAAAACTCCACTACTGTAACTATATTATAATATAATATTATATATTTTATTCCAGAGTACAACACAATAAATACTTGCTTAAGGAACATAACAGGGCAAAGCAGTCTGCATGGCTTATTGTAACACCAGGACTATGAAATTAAAATTTCATGGTCTTACACATGAACTCTAGGGATTCCTGAAATTTTAATTTACTGCTGGCAGACATGAAACTTGGTTTCTCCATTTTGGCCATCCTTTCTTTTTGACAGAGACATTTACTTTCAATATTCTAATTTCCTTCCTATTTTAGGATTCAATTAACCCTATAGTACAACTATGTCTTCATACATTTTTTTCCTCATCGTTCTAACTCCAAGTGGCAATAAGCCAGATATTTTACATGTGCTGATGTAATTTTTGGTGAATAAACATATAACTGAAATTCTAGTATGCTTTATTCAAATTTTTAACATTATCTTAAAAGTTATCAGACTGGAACACTTCAACAAAATGTCATAGTTGAATGAGTAGTGATTATTATAATCACTGCAATGAATTACTTTGAGAATTAAAATTAATTATAGTATACATTTTTACCCTAGTATACATTTTTACCCCTAGTGATAGTCTAAGATAACCTAAAATATTTCAATGATGACAAGTAGATTATTAGATCATAATTTTTGTCCATACCAGTATTGGTATACTGATTCTCCAAAGGAGAATATATATATTTATGTGTGTATATGTGTGAATATATGTGTGTATATATATATGTACATAGAGATACATACATACATGAACACCCACCTTATACAACGACTCCACACATACATGTATTCATGTAGTGTAAGGAATGAGTATTAGAATTTTAAGCTATAGTCAAACACCACTCCTTAGTGCCTAATCTGTGTCTCTAACATTATCAAATGTAAAACAATGTTTGAAAAACATGGCATAATCCTCACATACTTCTGGGCCTTTGGAAAATGACACTACTACTGCAATTGCTTACCAGTTCTTCAGAGGTCAAATGCATTAAACGTTCAGCTATTGCAGCACACTGTGCCGAGTCTCTTATAAACTCTCCTTGTTTATCACCAACCACTAGCTCTGGCCATGTTAGTCCTTCATTCTTTTTCGTCAAGAAAATCTCCAAGCTAGAAGTTCAACAAGGAAAGTAATGTTACATTGAGCAACTATACAAATTATATAATCAACACCAAACAGAAGAATCTTCTACTGAATTTATCCCCCGCTTTGGTGTTCAGCCAGAGATTTTTACAAAACGTGTTAGTTTTAGTACTGCCTACTGGAATATGGATGGAAAATCTGTAATCCAAGGGTAAATAACTTATACTTAATAAACAAACAAAAAAAATATCACTGGAAGTGGTATGTCAAATGGCCTGATGAGAAGATTGACTGGCAAGAGTGAGACCACCTAGAAAGTACTGTTGTAGTCCAGGTCTGCAGTGTGTTAGTGGAAGTAAGTGACGAATAAGCAGCATGGATCCATGAGCTCTTTTACTAAGCATTCAAATGGTGGTGGTGGTGAGGGTAATGACTGAAGTGGGCACATGAAGTTAACTGCACAGAGACTATAACTAAAGGTACCTCCTTGTGCATGGAGCCAAAAAGTAGTTTCATGTCCCCAAACTAGTAGTCATGATATATAATTATTAATGTAAAACATCAGGCAACTTAGATCAATACAAATGTTAATTTTTAAAATACATATTTTAAAGAACTGAAAAGAAAGTAGAAATAACTTTGATAACTCTTTAGGAGAAAAGAAGTTGTTAATTTGGTCTCTAACAACTGAAAATCTAATTACATACTTTTAAGCCATTAAACACAAATTCCAAATACGCTAAAAAGGACCTATCAGTGAATCCTAGGATTAAGGTTTGATGCAGCAGGAAGGGGAAAGAGTTGAGTCAGTTCAGACTGTGGTCACAGAAGATGTCCAAGTGCCTCTTGAATAGCAAGGGAAATTCACATAAGCTGCTTTAGGAGTAGCTGTTGCTGTAACACAAAGAAGCGGGGGTGGTGGTAGCTGTTCCATAGGAAAGCAACCTTTCCATGTGCCATCTCTGGTACACGTGTGCCACTAACCCGTGCCCTGGAACACAACTGCAAGGAAAAATTGCCAGGGCACAATCATAACTATTATCATAATTATCAAATAGAACATGCAAACCTATCAGTTATTCTTTTTCAAGGCTGTTATTATCACCACCTCATGAATTAATTACAGCAGTTTACATTTTTCTGAAACTGCTTATTTTAAGAGACAATACAAAATATCTTTTCTATGTAATGAGTTCCTATCATTAGCATTAAAAATTACTACAATAATACAGTCTCTAAGAGAAAGGTTATCTCGAAAATGATGATGGCAATGAAGAAGAATCATGACAGCGACGCATACTTAATCTTCCCATATGCCAGGTGCTGTCAAGCATTTCAGGTGTTTTCAACTCATCAGTTGCTCATGACAACCAAATAAAGTATTATTTTCATCTTCATTTCACAAGTAAGAAAAAAAAATAAAACGACTAGAGAGGTTAAGTAACTTGCCAAAGTTACAAGCTAGGAAAGCAGTCTGACTCCAAGTCCAAGTTCCGCATTACTGTACTATTCTGCCACTTTGAACGAATATATGTAAATAATTACTGAAGAAAGTTTACCATAACCAGAATACAGAAGTACTGTTTGTTGTCAGTTGCTATCTAGAGTTAATACAATCTCATTGATAAAGAATTTGTGAAACATCTTTAAATCGCACACTTCGTGCAACCCTTTTAGCACAACTTCATTTCTACATTTTGAAACTAGTATCATATCCTATCATCCAAGCAAAAAAGAACATATAGCATAATAACCTAGACTCGTTAATAAATCCTTCCAAAGTGAGATGGAACGTTATTAAAAAATACTCTTATTTTTTAATTTATTTTATATTTTATTTTATTTTACTCTTATTATATGAATAATTTAACCAGGTACAGAGAATCATGTTTTTAAACCAATGACACCACCAACATGTCACTGTAATTATCTTTTGTAATATAAAATTGTAATCAAGTACCTCAAATTTAATGGGAAAACAATACTCAGGTATTAAATGCTGAACTCTAGAGCTTGCTCTGCTGGGTTACTGCTTCCTGACTTCTATTAATAATATGTTACAGCTGGTTTGCCAATTTATAAATGCTACCCTCAAATCTCATATGTTTAAATAGAATGTGGTGATATAAAATATTTCTTAAAGAGCCTTTATTTTTTAAAAAAGATTTTATTTATTTATTTGACAGACAAAGATTACAAGTAGGCAGAGAGGCAGGCAGAGAGAGAGGAGGAAGCAGGCTCCCCGCTGAGCAGAGAGCCTAATGCGGGGCTGGATCCCAGGACCCTGGGATCATGACCTGAGCCGAAGGCAGAGGCTTTAACCCAATGAGCCACCCAGGCACCCCTCTTAAAGAACCTTCTAACTAAGTTTTTAAAAGATGTTAAAAAATGTAAAGGGATTAAGGGTTATAGCTATCATGATAACCATTAAGTACAGAATTGCTGAATCATTGTATTATAAAACTGAAACTAATACAATACTGTATATTAATTATACTTCAATTAAAAATAAAATAAAATTAGGAAAGAGTAATTTTACGAGACTCTGTTAGGAATTCAGTGTGTTAGCATGTCAAAGTTCACAAAGAATGAAGCAAAAAGCCAATGTGCTTGACTGTGGTGACCCAACCCTAATCAGATGGGTGATTACCAGAAACAATAGATTCCAAGGTTCTTTATTATCCAGGTAAATCTTTATTATCCAGGTAAATGGATAAACTGTTAGCAAAATCAGGTACCTACTCATAACTTGATGTGTTAATAAGTATGGTATTCTTAAAAAAGAAGTTGTAAGACTGTTGGTAAGGATTCTATAAATGACTTTTATCACCTTGAAGGTTGAATTTCTGAAAACTACCACGTCCATGAGATTGAATTTAATCTAGCTCAGATCAACTTTTCACTCTCCCACTAGAAGAGTAATATACTTTAATTAGAATTACAATAAAAGTGCTTTCATAAACATTTGCAGGACTGATTATGAAAAATGTTGGAAGAATTACAAGATTATTTAAATTTACCATGATTAAAACTGGTTAGCCAAGAATTAGTAGAACAGCTTAAGAAAAATCCATGTGCCAAAACAGAAAGACAAGGGATCAGATTCACAGAAATCATTATTCTTTATCATTGAATTTACTGAATACTGAAGAGTTCAATAATTCTTAATAAACCATAAATGACATCATTTACTCACGAATCTATTTTTCTTACTGCATTAAAAAAGAAAATATAACCAAGTCACCAAACTTCCCCATGAATAAAATGAATTCAGGATCTAAAAAGATAAAGCTTAAACTTTTTTGAAGCAGACACCATTTTTTTGACTCTCAGAATTTAGACTCATACCAAAGATCCAAATGGGTCTTGTATTACAAATTGAAAATTATATTTAAGGTAAAAATATCTAATTTTAACCCACTTCTGACCAAATTTGACCCTTTTTATCACAGAATGTAGTGATTACTAACTCTTAATTTATAATAAAAGAGTAATTTTATTAATCCAAATACCTGAGGAATGTAGAAAGGATCTGGAGCAACAAATTTCCAAAGGGGACTAAAAGCAGAAGCAAAGGTTATAGTTTTATAAGACACTCAACCTTTACCTATTTGTTTTACATATTCCTTTTAACTGAGGTTTTTATAGATAAAATTCAGATTTTATATGTAGAATTCATTGAGTTTGACACCTGTCTCACTCAGTGAAGCTACTGAATCATCCAAAAAGTCATTCATTGTTTTTTTTTTTAAAGATCTTATTTGTTTATTTGACAGAGAGATCACAAGTAGGCAGAGAAGCAGATGGAGAGAGAGGGGGGAAGCAGACTCCCTGCTGAGCAGAGAGCCAGACTCGTGGCTCAATCCTAGGACCCTGAGATCATGACCTGAGCCGAAGGCAGAGGCTTAACCCACTGAGCCACTCAGGCACCCCTAGAAAGTCATTCATTGTACCAAAAGATTTCAAACAGTCAAGATATCCATAATACAGGACCATTTTTAAAAAATGATTGTGCGGTTGATAGAATAAAATACCATAAATAACCACAAAGGAGAATAAATTACTAGGTATACTTTATGGAAAGTTATCCAAGATTAACTGTTGAAAGTCAACAAAAGTAAGCTGTAAAAAACTATATACAGTTATGTTGAAATCTTTTTTGTTCAAGAAAATATAAATCTGCTTGAATATGCCTAAAACACCTGTAGAAGGAAACTAGTAATAGTGGTTATGGGGAGAAGGGTGACTGGAGGGCCTGGGCTCGAGGGAGCCTTCGTACTGTTTACCCTTTATATATCTTAAAATTTAAAGAACAGAATTATTATCTAGTTGGGAAACAAATTAATAAAAGAAAATTAGTTAAAAATTTTTAAGTATTAATTAAAATAAATAACCATTTTAGGGCCACATGTGTGGCTCAGTAGGTTAAGTGTCTGCCATTGACTCAGGTCATAACCCTGGGGTCCTGGGATTTGAGTCCTGCACAGGGCTCCCTGCTCAGTGGGTGGTCTGCTTCTCCCTCTTCCTCTGCCCTACCCCAACTTGTATACAGGCTCTCTCATTAAAAACAAAAACATTTTTATCTATTATTACTGTTAATATTGTTATAATTTTATTCAGAGCTGGTAATGAAAAGTTCTACCACAGAATGTAAACAATGACTACAGTATCATCTTTAATGTTACTAATAATTATACTTTTTGATACAGTAACTCCATTTTTAATCTATCTTAAGAAATGAATCAGCAATATAGACAGACCTATTATAGTATTCAACTTTGGTGTGACCACTGTGGAAAGGATAAAAAAAACAGAAAACAAAACAAAAAAAACCAGAAATTCAAATATAAATACAACTGTCTACATATACCTATTATTCTCTTTAATTATCCATGTACTGCTTTCTTGATCAATAGATGAATAGAGATTTCCTTCCAGAAACTTCTGACCCTTCAGCACAATGTTGATGTGCTCAGGCAAAAACTGTACTTGAATGTCCTCCTTAGAACTGCCTTCTGGAAGCCGTACTGTTACTGTCAAATCATCTTCAGTCTGTTGCCAGTAATATAGAGGTTCTGTCAGAAAAAGAAAAATACATGATGTAATAAAAAAAGTATGAATAGAGTACATAAAATTAGGGACTAGAGCATAAAAAAGAATACCTATCTAAAAGAATCTTAGCATAATTTCTAGTGATCTCACAAAAAAAATTATTTATAAACAAACACATATAGATCTCTTTGGGGAATTTTCAGAGTTATAATAATTGCACCTGACATTTCCTCTTACAGGCTTACCTAATGTTCCAGGGACATAAACACTCATAAAATACTAATAAGAGCAATCCTTTATCCCCATTCATTCTCTCCCTTCCTCCCAGTTCCCCTCTTTTCCTCCTCCTTATTCTTCTCTTCACACACATACACACACACAGTGCATTTCTAGTTCTAAAGAATGACACATATGTCATGAACCGCTGTGTGAAACTTTCACCACTGCCTTGACTTGCCCTAATGATGTAACTCTGTGACATAGGAGACCACCACTTGGTGAGATACAAATCCATACAAAAATAAAAGGTATTATTTATTTACAAAGGAACTAGCTATTCTATCCCACAACTTTGTTGCATGAAAGCAATTTCATAGGAAATTCAAGGGCTATCAGTGTATTTGTCTTAAGTTCCCAATGAATCCTCTCTTCACCTCCTTCTCGATCTCTTTGGCTTATCTTCTAAAAAGCCAGTTACTTAAGAAATACCTTAAAACCCTTCACACCACAAACATGAAATAAGAAAAAAAACAGGGCATAAGTACAAAAAGAATAAACTTTTGCTTAATGATATCCATAAACATTAATCTGTCCACATGCTCATTACAAAGAAGTATAATATAGGGGTTAGGAACTAGTACTCCAGAGTTGACTAGTCATAGATCTGAACCTTGGCTCAACCATTTATTAATTTTGGCATGCAATTCATCTCTGACCCTCTTTTTTCTATCAGCAAAACAAAGGAACAAAATCTTACATATCTCATAGAACTATTAAAATTTAAGAGTTAATACAGATAAAATATTTATTATCAATCTTGTTATTAAATATACCATAAACCCTCAACAAATATACCATAAACCCTCTTGTTTGGGGGTTACTAGTTTTTTTATTTTTCAGTTTTGTGTAAAAACTGTAAGTACTAGATATGCTTGAAGATATAACATTAAGTATGATATATCTTCTTAAAGGGTCACTTCTATTTGACGTTTAATAAACTCTAACAAGCATGATATATAGAAATATAAAAATTAATAAATTTTTTGTATAAAATTTTACTTTGGATTAATTTCTAGCTTGTATCACATTCCTTTAAGCTGGCTCTCAGAACCTCTCTCTCACCTTTTTAGAAGTACTTTTAATATAAACTCACTGTAAGTTTCAACTGTAGCTTAAAAGATTGATAACTATAAACTCCTTAAGGCAAGTAATCTGTTTCACTGAATTTTCTGTCTACCACAAAAATTAACAAGGCAGTTTATATGTAACCATGACTCCATGGATAACTTCTGATAGATACGGAATGAGGAAGAGTCTACAAAATCACGGTTTTTAGTAAAAATTAAAGGCCATATGAGTAGACTAAAGGGAAAGCCAGAATTTTTTAAACCTCTCTCCACTAAAAATCATACAAACAACTAAATAATTTCCTCAAACATTGGTTGCTGAATGCCTTTCTGTGTTTTTAGAAATCAAGTTTTAAGTCTTTTCTTTAAAAAAAGATTTTATTTATTAGAGAGTGAGAGCCAGAGCACACCAATGTGGGGAATGGCAGAGGGAGAAGCAAAAGCAGGCTCCCCACTGAGCAGGGAGCCCGATCATGATCTGAGCTAAAGGCAGATGCTTAATTGAGCCACCCAGGCACCCCGTGTCTTAAGTCTTTCAAAGGAAATGCTACTGGGGCACCTGGGTGGCTCAGTCCATTAAGCAGCTGCCATCGGCTCAGGTCATATCCAGGACCCTGGGATTGAGCCCTGCATCAGGCACCTTGCTCAGTGGAGAGCCTGCTTCTCCCTCTCCCTCTGCCTGCCGCTCTGCCTACTTGTGCTCTTTATCTCTGTTTTATAAATAATAAAAATCTTAAAAAAAAAAAAAAAGAAAAGAAAATGCTATTACTTATACCATTATGACAACACCAAACAGGCAACAGACAATATCAGTCTTCTTGAGGTTTATAGAAAATGAAACCAGTATATATTCTCAGAAGACTATTTTTATGAATGCATGCTATAATTAACAAATTATCCATAATTTGAAAAAAAAAATTACATTTGTCATTTACAAGTAAAGGCTGTTTAGTAGAAGAACAGAAAAATACAGGCAATTTGAGGTTCACAGTGAAAGGGAAGAAATGACATAATAATGTATTGAGGAGTTCAATATTAATGTGAAAAAGAAGAAAAACAATACCTGAACTGGTAGGTAGTGATTTAAAAAGATGTTGTGTCCCTCCCAGGATACCATCTGTCTTGGAACCACATGGGTGTCTCCGCTACTAGGTAAAATGGTTCCAAAGATTAGGGCACTCTTTCACTCCTTTGCAATTACTCACCAAGAGTTCTAAAGGGCAAGTGGTCTGGAGATATGATAGCTGTTTTGACTAAGCTCTGGAAGACTTTACTACTACAATTAAGGCAGAATAGAATTTATTTGGAAAGGGATCTTAGAGATATCTAACAAAAAACGCATTGCATATGAAGAAATCAAGTTGTTGGGAAGCTAAATAAAAGGCATCAAGCACAACTCTCATATTCAAAGGTGCATATATCTATAAACCTGGGGAAAATATAAACCTGGGGAAAAATAAAAATAGTGCAACTAATTTTGATTTTATATAATTAACAAAAGGCACATTCAAAGATTAATATGTATAACTTAAATACTATGAAACTCTCTGTTCAGTAAAATATACTATTCTCTGGATTAATAAACATCAGAAATATGAATAGTGCTATTAGAGTGATATTCTCTTGAATATAAGAGTACATATTCTTTGTACGGAAATACAATTTTTATTTATTTATTTATTTTTGATGTATTTATTTGAGAGAGTGAACACCAGGAGAACGGGAGAGGGAGCGAACCTACAACCAGACTCCCTGATGAGTGCAGAGCCGAAGCAGGGCTTTATCCCAGGACTCTGAGCTCATAACCTGAGCCAAAACCAAGAGTCCACACTCAACTGTCTGAGCCACCCAGGCGCCCCAGTAAATACAAATTTCTTTTGAAAGACCTTATTATTGTCTTCATTTTAAAACATTACCTTCACCCATTTACTCATTTAACATTGGGAAAACTTGGTGATTTTGCCCTCAAGAAATTTTTTCCAGCTTAGTACAAAAAGTTAAGCACATATACCTTAGTATAAACCTAAAATCAACAGCGTTTAACTTTTTAAAAGATTAATATTTTCAATACTAATATGCTAGCTTCTCAAACACCAATAACAGAGACATCATTTATTCATTTAGTAGGTATTTATTAAACATCTTATCGGGTAAGCTAATGTACAGAAAATTTTTTTAAAAGATTTTATTTATTTGACAGACAGAGATCACAAGTAGGCAGAGAGGCAGGCAGAGAAAGAGAAGGAAGCAAGGTTCCCTGCTGAGTAGACAGCCCGATGTGAGGCTCAATCCCAGGACCCTAGAATCATGACCTGAGCCGAAGGCAGAGGCTTTAACCCACTGAGCCACCCAGGCGCCCCTAATGTATAGATTTTTTAAAAATATTTTTGGTAATTAAGTTACTAATTAAACAGTTCATACTATTTAAATAGCATATTTTACAAAAGACTATTACGACGAGTATAAAGGGAAATAAAATTAAAAACCTGTCTTGTCCTAATAGAAGCCAAAACCTAACCAGGAAGATAAACCAGCCATAAATGTGTGTTGTATAAACACATACAAGCTCTATGAAGGGAAAGAGTAAAATTACCTTTGATTTTCTCTGACATGGTCTCATTCTTATTTTCTTCAAGATCTTGACCAGTATGAACAAATGTGAAGGACTTGTAGGAGACAATCATCAGACCCTTCCCATCGGGCTCAATAGCCGCATAATGTGGCACTGACTTTCCACGGAGAGTATCATGCTTAATAATTTCATATTTGTTAGTATCTGTAAGAAAACAAAGTAGTTTAGAATAAAAAAATTACAAATAAAACACTATATTATAGAGGTATTTGTATATTAGTTTTAATTAAGTATTTTAAGTGTACTATTAAAAGGCATGCCACTAAGAGTTTTTTCAAAGGGATAAAAAGATTTAGAACCTAATTTTCTGCAAATACACACCTACTTTAAAATACTAGGTCTGATGAAATCTGCTCTAGATTGTGCTTTCCAATGTGAAAAGTAGCATACTACTGGCCATAGTGGCTATTTAATAAAAATTAAGTGAAATTTAAAATTCAGTTCTTCAGGCACACTAGTCACATTTCATTCAAACGCTCAACAGCCACACATATGGCTAGCTGCTATTGTATTAAATGGCACATATGTAAAATATGTCCACTTGGCAGACATTTTCACTGGACAACAGTGCTCTAGACTTTGAAAGTAACTAACTTACCCGAAATACCAGCTTCGGATGGATCTACCTTTTCCTTTACTATGGCCTGTCTACTTTCCCAGCAGGTACATAATAGGCATCTTCTAAAAAGAGCCACACTAAGGATAAAGGAAAGGTATGGTGTGGATTATTTTTCTGCCTATTCTAGCTATTGATAAATGGGTTTCCCTAAAATGAAATGTTTATGGTAGAAATGATTTTTATACACACAGACAGATCTACATGCCAACTGTAATCAAGCATAATGATACTTAATTTTAAGACAGAAAATTTAAGATACAAAATATAAAAGAAGAAAATTAACTGTATCATGAAAACCTCTTGTAAAATAACTGAATTTATTCTCGAAGATAGGTGGGATTTTTTACAGTACTCAAACATTTCAGTTGAGTCCACATCTTTACTTATACTGTTACTCTCTTAAAGTGGGTTGTACTTGTTAACAAGTAAGCTTCACAATGAGTACTCAAAAATCACAACTCAATGTCACATATTCTAAATGATGATACAATCTGTTCTAAAGTATCTGTCATTTTCCCCTCTAAATCTTCACCTATATTCACTTCATACATATTTAGGAACAGACCTATAAATTTATGAATGAGCTAACATACTTCCTACACAGTAGATGCAAGGCAAAGAAAGATACTACATAGTTTACAGGGTGGCTTTTCCTAATATATGTGCAAGAGAAAATAACAGGTGAATTTCAGTGAACTCCATGATTAAATAAGTTGGGAAATGCCTGATTAAAATTACATTCTCCTTTACTCAAAATTTCTAAATCCTCTAACACGTTTAATGTATAATAGGGATATTATACACCCACATTTTCAAATTTATTTGACCACAAAACATAATTTATCAGATGTTCCATCAACACAGTTTACAAAAGTACTGCTATGTTCATTAAAAAGAAAAAAGGAAAAGAATAACTATTATATTAATAATACTTGGGGGAGGGTGAAAGGAATGAAACATTAAGAAGAGTAATGAGAGAAAAATTAAGCCATGGGGAGATTCATACTCCTATAATTACAACCTTGGGAGATAAAAAGAAAAGTGAGTCTAATTATATCTGTCCAGTAGAGGCAAGGACATAAAGCGAAGGAAATGCAGGTGGTGAAGCTTGAGCAGAGTGTCACTATACTCGGGTAAGTTACTGTGAACTGAGATACAGCTGCCACAGAACCAGAGAACAGGAGGAAAAGTATGCATCATGATTTCTCTGTAAGTTGTCGAGTTATATCCCTTAATAAAAAAATTAAAGTTTCTCTTATCTAAAGTAGAGATTGGCAAAGTATGGCCAGTGGAGAAAAAGCTTAGTTTATGCATATTTTTATATGGTCTGTGGGCTAACAATGAATTTTATACTTCTCTAAATTACTTATAATTACTAAAAGTAATCAAAATAATACTATTTAAATACATGTTAAAGCTATATAAAATTCAAATGTCCATAAATAAAGTATTATTGGAATACAGCTTTTCTCATTTATTTATATCTTATCTGCAGCTACTTTTAGACTCCAGTGGCATAACTGAGTTGTTGTGATATAAACTGTATGGTTACCATCTAGACCTGTACAGAAAGTTTTCCAATACTAAAGTTTTAAGTTACTATGTTCCTCCAGAAATTAAACTACAACACTGAGAAAAACCAAAAATTATATTAAACGGTTCACAGAAAAAAAAATCTAGGAAGTTTACTCAACTTACTTATAAACTATTCTGTTACACATATATGTATATATACACACAATATGCACACATGTACATGTACAGGTATGTACATATACACATGTTCATTTTAAAATAAAAAGTCCTCTTAGAAAACAGACACTAATAGCCTTTATTGGATTATAATGCACAGTTAACTGTTGAACAATATAAAGGTTAGGGACACCAGTCTTCTGTGTAGTCAAAAATCTGTGTATAACTTTTGACTTCCCCCCAAAATTTAACTACTGTTGATTGGAAGCTTTACTGATAACCAAAACAGTCGATTAACATGTATTTTATATAAGTATTACACACTACATTCTTATAATAAAATAAGTTAAAGAAAGTGTTATTCACGAAATCATGAATAAATTTGCAGTGCTGTCCTTTGTTTATAAAAAAATAACCACATATACATGGACCTGCACAGCTCAAACCTCTGTTGTTCAAGGATCAGCTACAATTTAAGATTCGTAAGTTAAATTAGTAAATTAATAAAAACTAAGAAAAACGGCAGACAGTCATCATGGAAACATGCTCCCTCAGTTCTCAACTACAAAAAAAAAAATCTACTTAGTTTTCAAGTAAGAACTAATAAGCAAGGTGAAAAGCAAGGATACACCATTAAATGAATAATAATTGATAAAGGAAAAAAATAACTTCTAATGTCCAAGTTAGAAGCCTGGCACACAGATTCAAATAGACCAAGGGTTTTTTTTTTAAAGATGGAAGCATTCTAAGTGAGAAAAACCAGCAGTTTTCCTGAAGGTAGAAACAAACAGCAAAGTTCAATTAGATCTGAAAAAAATCAGTTAAGATTTAAGGAAATAAAGGTATTTGTTTCCATCTAGGTATTTATATTTATTTGATATTTCGATTACATTGTAATTTATAATTTACATTCAACAATATATATAAATCCTTGTTTATGTAATATACACACACAGAAGAATATACTTATGTAGTCTTGTATATATTGAAAATACACACTTAAAATTCTTCTAAGATTATGTAAGAATGTCTTTTATATAAAAAGGCATAATTGGAAGCCTTTATTTCCATAAGTGGAAGCACATTATTATTTTTTCTATAATCCATACCCGAAGAGAAACTATTCATTCCACTAGGTGTCAGGTATTAGAATCACAGCAACGCTACCCAAGAAAAAGTCAACAGCATTTACAGGAACAGCTCTGCATTTCACAATCTACTAAATGGTGCCAACCACTATTCATTCACAATGTCGTTATATTTTACCTTTATTTTTTTTACTGATAGTGACCCATTCCAAAGAAACATAGAACCCACTTCCTTTCATATCCAATTCTTCTTTCTCTATTCGAAGAAGTAAGGTAGTTACTGAATGTTCTTCAGCATTCATCAGTGAGATACTGTGAATTATGATAAAAGGATTCCCAAGCTCTTCATTAAACATAATCTGCAAAAAAAAAAAGGTGACACATACAAAAATGTACATATACACAAATGCAGGCGGCACAGAAGGAATGCACAGAATTCTGACAAGACAACAAGTAATTTGTAAATAAAAAAATGAAAAAAGCCTTTAAATAAAGGTTGCAAGTTCAAATAACATTCTTTGAAGAAAGAACTTTTTTAAAAAAATGCCTATTTGTTTAATAGAGAAAAGTGATCAGTACTCTTGGCTTAAAAACAAGGAAAATGACAGGGTGTCCAAGTAGCATAAAAAGAAGAAAGAGAACTAGAAGCAGGCTCCTAGAAAAGAATTCTACAAAAGAGGCCATGAGCTGGTCAATACTGATTCCTTTATCTCTTCTATTTGTGTATGATTTATTTCTGCTTTGTTCCTCTAGTTTCTGAATATTGTTCATGTTTATGAACATGTGTGCACACATGTGTATGTATGGTTTTTCTTATTGTTTTTGTTTAGTTCTTCCATTTGTTTCTTAAGAGTCTGCAAAGGTCAGAGTCAAAGGAATTGGAGACACCACTCAAACTTTATTTCTCAAAAATAAAAGAGCCCCTTTACATTTAAAAGTTGCAATTCAACAAACTACTTAAATATAATACTGAAGTGTGTCTTTTTAAAAAGCAAATCTAAGCACTATACAGAGACACAAAATCTTAACAAATTCTTTTTTCCATCATCAACACAATCTAAAGGGCTCATACTTATTTAAGAGTAAATGAAAAAGAAGAGATATTTTAAGATTGTTCAATAAGCAAGATCTTTGAATAAATTAAAAAAAAATGGTTGAAGAAAATATCCAAAATGACAAAAGCTATCTTTAAAAAAAATAATAATAACAAAAAACCCTTTATCTGGAATCCTATCAGCTCCTACTTCAAAGCCTTGTAAAGAAAAGTGTGTTTTAATGTCAATTTCCCTAAGTGTTTAGCACCTCTGCCCAAAGTAGTCAAATAGGAGACCTTTGGAATCCATTCTGTGGTCTTCCACAAACAGAAAAAGCAAGAACAGCAAAGAATATCTCGAATACTCAAAACTGAGATGATAGATAATTTTTAGTTGTTCGGGTTTCACTTTTCTTTGGGGGACAACAGGAAACCAAAGGGAGGAAAAAAAAAAAAAGTAAATTTTGTCAGGTACACGTAGCTAGTTTATTGTTGTCTCCTCTTTTTTCTCTCCCATGTGAATGAAAGGGACTGGAATGAGACCAGGGAGTAGATGTCTAAACTTTTATAAATTGTTAGGCTGAAGTTTCCCTTCTCCTGAACAAGCCTAGCAACTCGTGTGTGCTAGTGCTGCCAACAGCACCCTCATCAGACTAGAGGCAACACACTGGCAAAGCAGGCAGTCTTCCTGTCTCCCTTTATTTCTCTTTCAACACTGCAGTTATCACCACTCTTACTTGGCCCCTTTATACCCCACTGTACCCCCCAACCATTCTTACCTTTAGCTTCCTCTCTTTGCCACCAATTTCCCCAAAGTCCTAACGCTCTCCTAAGTTTTTTTCTTAAAGTAATCAATATTCCACAGTATCCCTCCCACCTCAGTTAATGCCCAAGTCCATTCCTGTCCCACTCCTCTCCCCAACCAAAACTATTATTAACTGCAAACATCTCAGAAGGTGCTTATAGCACCTTTCATTATAGCAGTGTATACTGAAGAGGGCATGAAGTAAATTTAGAGTTTAAAAAATTTTAAATGACTTAAAAAATATCATTAAAGGCCTAAAATATGCACCAAGGGGAAACATAGAACATAAACCAAATGATTTATAAATCAGAATGAATTTCCTTCCGGCAGAGTATGTGGTTTTATTTTTAAGCTGAAGGTGACCTGCGTCAGTGCGTCTCTTCCTGCTCAAACCAACAGAATCCACAGCTTGATAATTCATAAATTTTCATTCTTCTGCCCCTCACTCTCCAAACTCCTTCCAAATGTTTCAACAGCTATGCTATCTACATATCACACTGCCTCCATAAGAAAAAGAAAAAAGAAAAAAATTATTACTAGAGGCCAAGCAGAAAAATGTCACAATGTCCAATGAATATTTAAATCTGTGACTATAAAGACCTGCAAAGGCCCCCTACAAACAGACTACCATTGTTCTGGTTATTTACGTTTTTTGTTTAGTTTTTTGAATTATTGCAATTTGGTAGTATTCCATTTAATATAACTTAGTAAGAAAGGCAAGCCATTTGGTTCTACAACCTTCTTGGTTTTTCTCAAATAATAAAAACCTGATCTTTGTAGGCATTTGTTGGTCTGATAAAAATATTTCATAAGATATAAATATATTAAGTTCATATTTCTTTACGCAGAACTAAAAAACCACTCGCTGAGATTCAGACAAGAGCAGTATCACAATACACTTATAACTCCGGGTCATTCTTTCCCACCTTCAAAAACTGTGGCTCTAAAGAAATTAATTCCTTACTTACTATTATTAAAATTCTAGTCTGCCCCTCAGTTTTAAAAATGTTACCCTGTTTTAAGAAAACTGAAAGGGGCAGCCTGGGTGGCTCAGTCATTAAGTGTCTGCCTGTCTGCCTTCGGCTCAGGTCACTGGGATTGAGCCCAGCATTGGGTTCTTTGCTCTGCCAGAAGTCTGCTTCTCCCTCTCCCACTACCCCTGCTTGTGTTCTTTCTCTTGCTGTGTCTCTCTCTGTCAAATAAATAAAAATCCTAAGAAAAAGCTGAAATAAAAATAGCATCTTAGAGATTGGCACATTACTATATTTTATAGTATATTCTTCTAAGCAGGGGACACTCTGGTAAACTAGTATTTGACCAAAGGCAACTTACCAGATAGCTAGCATTGTGGTGCCTCAGAAGTATGCTGGGCCCATAAAGATACCAGCAAATGTAACATGAGTAGAGGAGAAAAGATATTCCAGCGTAATTCCTGGCGAACTCTTCATCAAGCAGGAGGCAATGCCAATACTTTATTGTACCGCTTTACACATATATAAAGCACTCAGTGGACATTTGCTGAACAAATGAATGCAGTTCTTGACAACTGCAATGACCCCAAATCAAACCAGTTTTGTAAAAGGTATCCATTTATAATTGAATTAAGAAAATCCAAAGCATTTTATTATAAAGATGAAGAAGTCACATGGAAACCACTCCCAGAAAGAGTAATTTCAAAATCACTAAGGTCTAATTTATATATATTTTCAAGACTTTGCTTAAGTCTAAAAAACAAAAACAAAACCGCACCTCCCATTTTTCAGAAGCACTATTTCCACGTTCACCTGTACCAATGAGATATAATCGTCCAGTTCCATCTGACAAGGTAACCCACGTAGAAGATGTGAAATGGACAGATGCACAAAGACGATTGTCACATGCTGTCAGATCTGTGGGAAGTCGAAACACTTCTCGTGGTTTTCCTAAAGCAGTGTCCTAAAAAGAAATGAAACATTATAAGTGAATCCTTCCTTCTCCTTGATCAATATGCATATAGAGTAAGTATCAGTGTAGTGGTTACTCTCTTATTTAAGAAAAGATGCCTAACTCCCCTTCCTTTGAGTATGAGCTTCTAACTAATAAAATATGGCAGGAGTGAGTTTGTGACTTCTCAAACTTGGTTATAGATAATTCTGTTACATCTTCTATCTTGCTCTCTCTTCTACTGTATTGTGGTACTGTACGTGGTAGACCCAGGTGGGGAGGACATAAGGGTTCCTGACAATACCCAGCACCCGGTGAGCTAACTATCTGAAGGCCCTCCTTGACCCTTCAGATCACTGCTCTCTGGGCTAACATCTTGGCTACAACCTCATAAGAAACACTGACACAGAAACCACCTTGCTAAGCCACTCTGACTTCCAACCCACAAAAACTATGAGATGACGAGTATTTATTGTTTCAAAGCACTAAGTGTTGAAGTAAGATATTACACAGCAAGAAATAACTAATACACTGTAGTAACTTGGTCTTAAGTTTAGACTAAATGATTAGTATTTTTAATGAACTGGAAACACTACATCATGTTCTAAATGCCTCCAAAGACATCCACCTGTGGTATGAAAACAGTACACTTACAGACTATTAACAGCTTAGGTTACTGTTAGCACATTTTTATTGTATCTGTATCCTTAAAATTTGAAATTATAAGATGGACTGCATCATTAAAATGTCTTATAAGAAAATATATAAAAAGGTCTACATTTCAGGAAATTAACATCTTATATATCAGATATACTCAATTCAATAATTTATTATTGTTGCTAAAGTTTTTGTTTTCAGTTAACAGAGTTTCCTACAAGCCAAAAGTAATTCTTCACTCATGTATTTCATTCTCTGTTCCTAGAATTACTTAGATAAATGCATATATTAACAAAATTTAAGTAAACAAAATGTCCTTACCAGCCACAAGTTTTTTAGTGACCCATGTCTCTTTCCAAAGCATCTAGTTTAGTTTTCTTTGAAATGGCACCCTTCCTTCTTTTTGTATTCAGATTGTACTGATTAACATAATACTGATTAAATAATAAAAATATAATGACAAGCACAGCTGGCATAAAGTTTTTAGAATGACTACATCTGAGTATTAGTGATGTAAAACTCAACTAGCAGAAATAGCACTGTTATCAGCATAGTACTGAGTAGCCTACTAGCAGTAAACTATGAAGCTTACTGTGGTCTCCAGTCAGTATATTATATGAAAGGAAGAAAGAATATCAGTTACTCCAGTCACTCAATTAAATGGAGGTCAATTAAGAGATATTTTATTGTAGGCTGATGTCTATATAGGTGTTCAGAACATGATGTATTTCCAATTAGTGAGAAATAAATGGGAGTGGTCAACAAATGCTATTGGGATACTAGAGATGGGGGAAAAATTGTTCTTTCCCTCACAGCACACACAAAACTTCCACATTCCAGATAGATTAATAATCTAAATGTTTTAAAGAAAAAGTAAGATAATTTGGTTAGAAGATTAATCACATTTTAATTTCAGGGTCGAGAAAGTCTTCCTGTGAAAAATAAAAGACATGTATAAGACAGGGAGAAAAATATTTGCCACAAAAATAACATAGGACCACTATCTATAGCATATAAAGAACCTTAGCAACTCAACAAGAAATATATGACTATCCAAAAAAATGTTTAAATGGGTAAAGACATATATAGGAAAACTATGGTTAAAAAAAATTAACCAAAAAAAAAAAAAAAAAAATTAACCAGAAAAAATAAAATCACCTAACACAAGCCCAATCCTATAATAAATCCTTTCTAACACTTGGTTCCCCATGGTGTAGACTCTCCTCTATTGTAAAATTAATAAATCCAACTTGTTCAACTATACATGGGTACCCAGCATCTTTGTCTGGAGAGCAATGAAGAAGGATGATTAACTGTTAAATATCCATCCTTTGGAATACCAAATAATTGTTAAATATATGGAAGTGGATTTATAATACTGACATAAGAAGATCTTCAAAATAATAACTGAAAAAAAGATCCAAAATACGTACAGTATGAATCCATATATACTGAAACAACAAACTGTTGTGATATGACAGCAGAGTAAGGTATACACAGACACATGCTGGTATGTTAACAGTGTTGACCACCAGAATGGGAAAAAGATAGCAGTGTAAATGGCAGTAGGGAAGACTGAAAGTAAGGGGAAGCTTTCCATTTTTGCTTCAAATATATTGCTTCTTTTTCTTTACACTGAGCAATTTATGTGTAATATAAATAGTTTAAAAGATATTAATGGGATAAAATAAATGGGACTTCTTCCTCAAAACAGTTGTTCCAAAAAGTTTCCCAGTGGTCTCCCCCACTACATGCCCTTCATTGATTCTAATCTAGTGAACCACTTGTTACGACAAATGCAGGGCTTAATAAACTTGTTAAATCACTATGGTTCATTTCAATTACAATTATGAATGTGTTTTTAAGCTACTTTATTTTAAATACAAGGTCAGTTTAATTATTAGATAAATGATTTTGATATCCAATAAAATGATTAAGATACTCAAGTATATACATGTAAAACTAAAAATTAAATTAAAATACAAAAGAAAACAGTGTCTCTCTTATTTAAGATAAATGACAGTTTAAGCGAAAGTGACCTGAATGTTCCTAATTTTTGAAATCTAATTCTCAAAGGGTACATTTAATTTTAAATGGACCGTATGCAATAATACTTTCTTCTGTATATCTTAGAATATTAAATTATTTCTGAATAACCTCTACTGACAGTTTTACAAAGTGTCCTCATAATAATGCTTTATGATTTTGGCATCTATGTCTTTGTCCCACCCAATCATTTTCTTCTTCCAGACAAAATAAGAGGTTAATGTAACTGTTCAAAGCGCTGAAAATAGTTCTGCAGTAACATTTCACAGCTGAATTGCAAAAGAAAACTGCAGTGATGAATGGAACATTTACTGAATAACTACAATGTACAAGCACCGTATAAATAAGTGCTTTGATTTTTTACCATCTCATTTAACAATTACAAAATCCTATGAAGTTGAAATCATTATGCACACTTTGAGAGATAAAGAGCTCTGTTCAAAAAACTTAAAATCATTTGTCTAGAACTCCATTGTTAAGAAAATGGCAGGGCTAAGATTCAAATCCTAACTGACCCCACTCCAGAAGCTGATGGTCTCTTCTGTATTTTGAAAGAAAAGAAAACTACCTTTTTCCTTTCTCTTTTTTTGCTAAAGCTTTAAGAAATGATGTTTTATTAAGTGGAATTTGAGTAATGTGTCTATATAAAATAAAACTTTTAATAATTCATTAAATACATAACAGTTCAAATAACTTACTCCTCCTTTCTTTTTTTCTTTAACCAGGTAAATAACTGGCTCCATATTAATAAATGCAACTATAGAAAATAAGGTCAGATTCAGGTCTAGAGATGCTAGTTTGGAGATACTGCTGGCATGCAACTCAGCTAGACTAACAAGCAGTTGCCATGTGTTACTCAAACTTGGCCTCACAAATGTGGACTTCACACAGAATCCAGTAACTCTCCTCTCATTTTTAAGTGTAACTTGAGGCACCATGAGATGACACAGTTCTTTAAGAGAAACAAACTAGTTTTTCAGATAAATGGGAAAATGTTATAACAGAATTCCTTAAATATTAAGAAACAAAACATATTATTTTAAAAGAAGCCCTAATACCCTAATAAAATGACAAATAAGAATTAAATTTTAAAATGTTTTTTTTGCTTTCCTAAGGCATTTTCTGCTTCCTAAAAAGCACTTACTCTCCACTGACATTTCTTTAAGAATTATAAACTGACAAAATAAACTGACTTCATAGAATGCCTCTACAAACCTGTGTGTGGAACTGCTGCCATCTGCTGGCTCCTGACAGAAATCTCAAGGTCTGACAACGTGTGGATTTCCTTTCTTGGCCCTACTGCCTTCTCTTTGCCCACAATAGTATTTAATATGCTTTTAACAGGGTGGGAGTATTTGTAAATGAGCCACAGCAAAAGAACCTCTCTGAGATATGTACATGTGTGCCTTTGACTCAGGGGGAAAAATCAGACAATAAAATGGCAATATTAGAACAACTTTTCTGCTTTAAAACAAAAGACAATGTGTAACCAGTGGCCAACAATCTCTACCTGCCCTCAACACAGAAGTTCAAACAACAGGTCAGTTTCCTATGTTGCTTATCAGAAAAACAGAAATAAGTATGATATTCTTCTGCACTGCAGGGGCAGAGTTTCTCAAAACTTGGTCACTGGACCAGGAGCAAAATCATATGCAATCCTTGATAAAATGCAGATTCCCAGACCATGACCAACCCTGACATACTGAATCCAAATCTTTAAAAACCATTATCTGAAATTAGTTTTTATCAATTACTCCAAGTGATTCTAATGTGCAATACAGTTTGAAAACCAAAGGCGAAAACTGAACTAAGCAAAACAAATTAAATAAATAAATAAATAAATAAATAAATGAAATAGGGGTGCCTGGGTGGGTGGCTCAGTGGGTTAAAGCCTCTGCCTTCAGCTCAGGTCATCATCCCAGGGTCCTAGGATTGAGCCCCGCATCAGGCTCTTGCTCGGCAGTGAGCCTGCTTCCTCCTCTTTCCCTCTCTGCCTGCCTCTCTGCCTACTTGTGTTCTCTGTCAAATAAATAAATAAAATCTTTCTAAATAAATAAATAATAAAATAACATAACCCCAGACATGGTTCTTTATAAACAAAATAATAATGAAAATACCCTTCTAAAGTTTGATTAAGGAAAAGGAGAAAATATAGAGAAAGGAAAAAGAGAGAGGAGATAATCTTGAGAGCATAAAACGTGCAAATTACAGGAACAAATTTGAAAAGAATAAGAAGAAATGAATAATTTTCCCTAGCAAAAAAGTGTATTATAAAATGACCAAAGAAACTGTTTAACTAAACCAATTACCAAAGAATCAGCTGGATAAGTAATTAGAAGACTTATCACTGAAAACAACAAAAGAATATATAATAAAATGGGTTCAAACAGGATCTTTATTTAACATATAAGGAAAGGGTTATTCTAGTCCTAAACTGTTCCAATTCCAGAAAGTTCTCCAATTCCTTTAAGGAAGTGAGTAAAACATTAATGAAAATCTGACATATCACCACAAACAAAATGAACAGTATTAATTATAAAAAATAAATATAAATATATTATGCATATATAAAATATATGTTAATTAACTTCATGTTATCAGTAAGCTATTCTGGTCAACAGTAAGCTATTAAGTCTTGGGAATCAAAAGTTGTACTTTTCTACTGCAAATTTTTGATTGTGCAATGAGGGAGGAGGGGTTTAGTGCTCAGATTCCCAGTATTGTTCAAGAGTCAACTGTCATTCATATTCTGCATGAATTAATAAATTAGAAGAAACTTTATTTTGTATGCTGTAGCATTCCCAGTGCCTATGACAATGTGTAACATATAGTAAATATTCACTAAATATTTTGAAGGTCAAGTGAATAGTATAAATTAGACTATGACTTTGGCTCTATAACTCAGTATTAGAGAATTTCCAGATTTTAGATTTGTCTTCCCAAACAAAATATAACAGAATCTAAAAAATGGGCATGTATAGTCATATAAAGATAATATACTGCACATGTATGCATATAGGGCATTTAGCTTCTATGTACACACTATCCAAACAGGCAGTGCATATAGAGTGTACGTGTCTATTATGTCTTTAATGAGCCCATAGGTAAATAGACTAAACTAAATAAGAAACTATAACTCGTTATTCTAAGATGTCCCTAGAAGTCAGAGAATAGGTCAGAAATAGGGATCAAAAACACTAGTCTCTGCCCTTATTCCATGTCAAATAAGTTATCTTGATAAAATTATATTGTATTTCCTATGAAAACTTTCCAATAGAAAACTGTGTTGACCAGTTCACAATGCTTATAGTATTTCAAATGTTGTCATTAAACTTTCCTTCCACTTTTCCAATCAATCTTGTGATTTAAATTGGTTATAGTATTCCAAATCATGATTACTAATGAGTGAACTGATAAAACCAAGCTGCTGGCCCAAAACCATGACCCTACCCACACCCGTCTCCCAGCCAAGCAGTTAGTACTAAAATGAATCAAAGAATCCATCTTTCTTTTTAACATTTCTCTTTGCCTAGCACAGAATACCATGACTGCTCCTCCCTCCCTTGAAGACCTGGCCTATATCCACCTTGCAGTCCTCCTCTCCGACCACAGCCTGCGTACTGTTTAGGTCCTTCCATGCACACTCCGTGTTTTAGCAAATCAAGCTAGAGTACCTGTAGTGCACACACATGCCTGTGGAAGTTTGCTGAATGTGCCTCTCAAATCCAGTGCAGACATAGCTGCCTCAATCTGCACAGCAAACTAACTGATCTTTCAAAATTCTGTTAAAGTGACATCTCTTCTGAAACTTCTCTGAACACTTCATCTTTCAACATTTATCATTTCTTTCTCCATACTATGTTTATATCTTATCCCTCCTTCCAATGTTACATGTTATCAATTTATTTGTCTATGTGGCCACAAAGCACATAAAGCACATAACAGCATTTAATAAACATCTGAAGAAAAGTAAATATTTATTCACTAAAATTATCTCACCAAACCAAAGACTCACATCTGAGCCTGAAGATGAAATAATAAGAGAAAAATCCTATCAAGAAAAGCCTGGCTAGCTCAATTGGTTACGCGACCGGCTCTTGATTTCTGCTGAGGTCATGATCTCAGGGTCCTGGGATCAGGCCCCATTTACGGCTCTCTGCTCAGCAGGAGTCTGCTTGAGGAGTGTCTCTCTCCCTCTGACCCTCATCATACACACATGCTTGCTATTAAATAAATTAAAAAATCTAAAAAAAAGAGAGAGAATGCGAAAAAGAATGCAAAGCCAACTCCAAAGGATAAGAACATGCTTTAAACAGCTGTTATTATTTCAATAAACATACTGACCACGCCTTCTGTGGGATGGCAGGATTATAGAAATGTAAAAAAAAACCCAGGGCCTAGCCCAAGGGTTGGCAAACTACACTCAATGACCTAAATCTGGACAATGTCATTTTTAAAAATGAAGTTTTATTGGAATGCAGTCACACTCATTGATTTACATAGTGTCTAATGCTGTTTTCTTTTTTTTTGAAGATTTTATTTATTTATAGGAGAGAGAGAGGGAGAGAGAGCATGAGAGGGGAGAAGGTCAGAGGGAGAAGCAGACCCCTATGGAGCCGGGAGCCCGATATGGGACTTGATCCTGCAACTCCGGGATCATGACCTGACTTGAAGGCAGTCACTTAACCAACTGAGCCACCCAGATGCCCTCTAATGCTGTTTTCATACCACAACAGCAAAACCGACCAGTCATGACATAAGACTGTCTAGACTACAAACCCTAAAATATTAATAATCTGGCCCTGTGCAGGAAAGGTCTGCCAACCCTTGGCCTAGAAGGAATTCAAAGTACACACAAATGTGAGGCCAATGGTTTGGATATTCCTGGAGGCACTGAGGGAGGATGTCAGGGAAAGCTTACTAGATGCGATGGGGCTTAAGTCTAACTGCCATATGACCCGGTCATTCCTCTTTCCTGTATTTATCCAAAGAAAATAAAAACACTAACTTGAAAAGATTTATGTACCCCTATGTTCACTGAATTATTATTTACAATAGCCAAAATATTAAAACAAACAAAAAACACCTATGTCCATCAATATATGAATGGATAAAGAAAATGCATTTTATAAAATTTTCTAAAATTTTATTTAGCCATAAAAAGGAATGAAATCCTGCAACTAAAACAACATGGATGCACCCTGAGGGCTTCAGACCAAGTGAAATAAGTCAGAGAAAGACAAATACCATATGATCTCATTTATATGTAGAATCTTAAATAAAAATCAGACTGATACTTCTGAAGAGGCAATGTAGAACTGTGCTAGAAGGAGCCGGGAATACTCAGGAAGCTATTATTATTATGACCGTTTAAAGCAAATACACTAACAATCTATTGTGGAATTTACAACAAGAAGTAAAGTACAGGACAAAAATAGCCTGAAGGGTATAAGAGAAATAAAAGGAAATATATTATTGTTACATTTTTATAGTAAAATATTAATTAGAGGAAGACTATAAGTTAAGGATGAATACTATAAAATCTATATTATCCATTAAAATAATAATACAGAAGGGTTTAGATAAAAGCCAAGAGAAAATTAAATGGAATTTTAAGAAAATTTGCTTAATCCAAAAACAAGAAGGAACAGAGATAAAGAAAAAAAGAACAGATGGGACAAGCTGAAAAGACAGCAAAATGGTAACATAAACCCAATGATACTAGTAATTACATTAAATATAAATGTGCCAAGCCCTTCAATTAAAGGACAGATTGTCATGCTAGATACAAAACAAGACCCAACTACATGCTCTTTACAAGAGACGTACTTTAATAATAACAACACTGTCATGTCAGGATGGCTGAGCGGTCTAAGGCATCAGGCTCAAAACAACAATACTGATAAACTGAAAGAAAAAGGGTAGAAAAAGATATATATTACTAACAAACAAAAAAGCCAGCACGACTGCATTAATACCAGGAGATTTCAAGACAAAAATCATTACCAGAGTCTAGAGATGGAGGGGCATTTCATAATGCTAAAAGGATAAATCCATAGCAGATAAAATGTCCGTACCCCAATTAACACAATTAAAAATACAAAAAGCAAGAACTAAAGGAAAAATAGACAAATCCATTGTCATAGTCAGGACTAACACTTCATCTTAGAAAAAACAAACATGAACAGTTATACCAATATTGATCTATAAAACCCATCAGAGTAGTTGCTCATTGGTGGGAGTGAAGTGGACTACTTAAGTATAACAGGAATAAAGGCAACAATTAAAACTGAATTAAACAGAATAGAGTTTTATATAGATTAATGATAGGAATGATTCTATATATAAAAAATGTGTATACCTCAATTCTCTCAATGAAAATTAAGAATCAGATTTACTGGAAAATCCCATTATAGATATTTTTCTTACCAGCATTACTGTTAAATTCATAACTCTTCCAAGGTTATCAATGTAGTAGACGCTGTCCTGATACCATGAATCACAGTGTAGGTAATTATACATTCCAAAAGCATGCATGTGTTCCAGTGTATATTGATCATCTCGAAGTTTTACTTCTGCCACAGCTGAAATATAAGAAAAATAAACATCACAAATTTTGTCTCAAGATTATTTCTTTCTGCAGGATGCTTACAAGGTGAGGAAATCACAGAATGCTAATCACAAAGGCCTTTGGGACAAATTCACTATATTATTCATTCTAAAACAATTTCTAGGCACTGTTGCATAGAGGATAAACAGTAAACAAAACTGAACCATCCCTGACAGTAGCTATAAGAGAGACAGGGCTTTTCATGCCATTACCTTTTCTTTTAGGCACCTCTTCCTTGCAATTATGAATTAAAAAGCAGAGAATTCTAAAATTTAAGATCTCCTGTCTTTTGGGCAAATATTACATCTATTTTAGAGAGAATTTTTACAGTTTTTAAAATGCTTTTACCTCAAAACAACATGGGACCAGGGAAAGATACAAACCATAAGAGACTCTTAATCTCAGGAAGCAAACTGAGGGTTGCTGGAGGGTGGGGATAGGGACAGGGTGGTTGGGCTATGGATACTGGGAAGGGTATGTGCTATGGTGAGTGCTGTGAATTGTGTAAGACTGATGAGTCACAGACCTGTACCCCTGTGGCAAATAATATTATGGGTTAATTTTAAAAAGTGCTTTTACCTTTATTATATCTCTTTCCTTTCTTAACACACATTAAGAAATAATGAGAATTTTTTATTATTTCATTATACAATTATGGAAACAAAAGTAAGCACAAATGGTGATTTCTCCAATGTTTTCTCACATCTCTCCTAAGGGTACAGAACAAAATAGTCTACCTGGAATAGAAACAAGGTTTCCTAGTTAAAGAACATGGTTTCCCACTAGGGCATGAGTGAGTTCCATAATTTTATTTTTACTTTTTTCCACTTATATTGTGATGTAGCTAGCATATACCATTGTATAAGTTTAAGGTTGTAGAACATAATGACTTGATGTACAAACATATTGTGAAATGATTACCGCAGTAAATTACTGAACACATCCATCACCTCACTTATTTTTTTGTGATGAGAACTTTTAAGATCTACTTTCTTAGCTACTTCCATAATTATTTTTAAAGTATTTATTTATTTGGCAGAGAGAGAGCAAGAGAACCCCTGAGTGCACACAGAAGTAGAGAGAACAGCAGGCAGAGCGAGAAGCTGGCTCCCTGCTGAGCAGAGAGCAGAACTAGGGCTTGATCCCAAGACCCTGGGATCATGACCTGAGCCGAAGGCAGACACTTAACTGATTGAGACACTCAGGCACACCTACTTACTTAATTTTAATCTATAAAATGTGATCTCTGCTTCCTCTCTTTCTTCCCTCATCCGCAGAAAGGAACCCTTATAGCTCAGGCTGCCCATGATTTAGAATTAATTTCTGCTGACGGGAAATATTTAAGGAAACTATGCTGGGCCAATACCTTACCTTAATACAAAACTCAACTTACTGTAAATAAAAAATTTAAAAATAAAAACAACAGAAAATTCAAACTTACTGTATTCCAATTTTTTTCCATACTGTTTATTGGTTCCTACTTCTATACCTGCCTTCAGCCCTGGCTGACTTACATTCATTCACTGATTTATTCGGCAATATTTTAATAGACACCATTGATACAATGATGAGCAAAAAGCACAGAATCTATCTTCTTACCACTTATGATTCAGTGAGAAAATGAGCATTAGTTAAATAATCACAAAAGTAAATATATAATGAAACTGTAATAAATGGTGAGAAGAAAAATTACCAGGTACCATGAGAATAAATAACACTGGGCACTGGTCTGTGGTGTAGGGGAACTGATGAAAGATTTCAGAAATTTAAGCCAAGCTAGTAAGGATAAAGTTAGCTCATGAAGGAATATATCTACACACACACACACACACACACACACACACACAGAGGCAGAAGGAAAAGCAGGCAAAGTAGGAGGAAAAACATGTGTTCAAAGAACCAAAAGAAGGCCAAACTGGCCGAAATACATAGCACCATGGAGATCTGTATAAGAAAAGGCTTCAGACAACAAAGCTAGAGAACTGGGCAGGAGCTGGATCATGAAAGGCCCTGTCTTCAACAATAAAGTTAATGTAATGGATTTAAGTTTCTAAGCAGGAGAGTAAAGTTCAGATTTGAATTTATAAAAGATTACTTACAACTATAGTATGTAAAGCAGACTGAAGCAAAGCAAGGTAAAATCCAGTGTAAATATTAATAAAAGGAAAGCTCACTAAAAATACAGTGGAGAGGCTAGCAGGGGGAACCCTACTATCCAACATCATTTATAGGAAGTACTGTTAATTACCGACCCCAACAGAAGAATATCCAATAGGAGAGAATCACCAATTACAGACTCTAACAGGAAGAAGATGTACACTAAATGCATCTCCTACAAGAAATGGCACTATTCCTGCAAGTCATTTAATGAGAAATCAACATTCCCTGTACTCCTGCTCTTCAGTTGACTTTCATTCCAAACAACCCTTCCCAACTTCCTCATTCTTCTCCATAAAATAACATTCCTCTCTTTTGTTTGCTGGGCTTGCCTAAGGTTTTCCTATGGCTTGTATGTCCCGAATTGCAATTCTCTGATATCCCCAAGTAACTCCACTGTTGATAAAATAACTTGGCTGTTTTATTTTTATGGTTAACACATTAGAAAGTTATTGCAGTCATCTTGGTAAAGGATGACTCACTAAAGTTTGGAGGCATCTCAGAGGTAAAATCATAACTTTATCATGGATCTGATGAAGGTTGAGGTAGCTGCTATTTATAATTTAAGAAAATATTTATTTTATAAGGAACACTTAGAAATACATATTCCACTGATTAGGAGGGAAACAATCAATTCTTGGTTTTCTAGCACCACAGTGTGGATGAAACTCAATACTGCAAGACATATGCATGGTAACATAATGACCCAAAGTAATAATATTAGAGGAAGATATGACAAATACATTTTCTTCATATTTGTGCCAAAGATCCGGAGCAATCCCAAACAAGCCAGAGACTTCTTAGCCCTAGGCCTAATTACAATATCTCATCTGTGAACATAAGGTTCTAGAAAATCATTATTAGGTGACCATAATACAGTCTGTATTCTGTTGTTGCATTTGGACAAGATAATTTACTAAGTTATTAGGACACAGAAATGAGCATAGGGTATATTACATACTTAATAATTTATAAAAGTTTGTTAGTGTATAGAAAAAGCTGTGCCTTTGGCCTCAAATGAAAAAGTAAAAACTATCATTGCATTTTTCATGTTAACCATCCAGAGTTTATAAAAGGAGAGGCAGAACAACTGAAAGGAAAAAGCAGTGTTCACAAAGTAATAAACTTAATCACTAGCAGAGCTGCTCTTCAATAGAGTGTCCTAAGAAAGAAGACAGAGAAAAAGGAGTCTCGAATTTCCGCTGGAATCTTGGAAAAGGTGGAAGAAGGGGAACTCTTTAACAGAGGGCGAAGAAGCCAGAGTAGTAAATATTTTATTATTTAATATTATCTTGCATTGGAAATAAAAGAGCTTTGCTAAACAAAAACCTTTCTTGGGGCACCTGGATGGCTCAGTCGTTAAGCATCTGCCTTCTGCTGGGGTCATGATCCCAGTTCCTGGGATCAAGTCCCACATCAGGACCCCTTCTCAGCGGGAAGCCTGCTTCTCCCTCTCCCACTCCCCCTGCTTGTATTCCTTCTCTTGCTGTCCCTCTATCAATAAATAAAATCTTAAAAAAAAACCCAAAAAAACAAAAAAAAAACCTTTCTCTACTAGTCTTTTTAAAAGAACTTAGGACCCAACAATAAGAAAATCTCCCTTAATCTTCACCTAGATTTCTCATAAAACATGTATGTAACTTGAAAAACCTATAGCTTCTCATTCACAATTTATTTACTGAATGTCTATTACATGTACTGTGCTTGGGAATGGGCATACACTGGTTAATATAAAACAGACATGATCCTTATAATGGTGTTAATAATGGTTACAATTACTGCTTCTTGTCCTTTCAAAATATACTGTTACGTTGAGCCACGTGAAACTGCCAATATTCAACTCTTTCAACACTGATTAAATATGATTTGTTCTAATACCTATATAAGTAGAGCTCGTAGTTTTAAAAAAGCAGGGATAGAAACAAAGAACATTAAGACATTAACTTGTATTACAAAGGCCACTTCTTAGACAATTTATCTTCTAATAATAAGTCTTTTCACTTAGTTACTGAGTTCTCTATTTGTGTAAAAAGATGTAAAAAAAGAGTACAGCCCCATCTCCCTTATCTGCAAGGAATATGTCCTAAGATCCCCAGAGAATGCCTGAAACCACAGATAGCACTAGCCCTATATATACTTTTTTCTTATACATACATACTTATCAATAATAAAGTTTAATTTAGAAATTAGGCCTAATAAGAAATTAACAGTAACTAATAATAAAATAGAACAATTACAGTAAAACCCTGTCATAAAAGTTACACGAATGTGGCCTCTCTCTCTCTCACATACTGTACTCACCCTTCTTCCAGTGATAATGTGAGAGAATGAAATGCCTATGTGATGAGATGAAGTGAGGGGAATGACGTGGGCACTGTGATGCTAGACTACTACCAATCTTCTGACAATACGCCAGAAGGAGGATTACCTGCTTCTACATGGCAGCTGACATGGGTAACTGAACCTGCAGACAGTAAAACTGAAACTGGATAAGGTGAAACTACTGCACAAGTCCACGCTAAGAGCTCTGAAGTAAGATTTACGGAACATAACAGAACTAGAATTCAGAGCATTGCTTCCACTAACCTATTTTATACAATGCTTCTGCACAAATTAACATAGTCATCTACCTCTCTTCCTCATATTTTCTTTTTTATTTTTTTAAAGATTTTATTTATTTATTTGACACAGAGAGAGCACAAGTAGGCAGAGAGAGAGAGAGAGAGAGAGGAGGAAGCAGGCTCCCCGCTGAGCAGAGAGCCCGACGCGGGACTCAATCCCAGGACCCTGAGATCATGACCCGAGCCGAAGGCAGAGGCTCAACCCACTGAGCCACCCAGGCGCCCCCTCATATTTTCTACCTTAAGAGCAGATATGAATTTTAGAGTAAACACTACATAAATCTAATGGTTACATAGCTCTTCTTCCCTTTACTCTGACTACAGGCTAATCCTTCACCAGCTTTTACTCTCCCTCCCCTGAAGTAAAGAGTCCAGAGACCACATAGATCAGAAAAAGCATGAGCTTTGGAGTCAGCTTTGCCACTATCAAGTAGTTTTATTGTAACTAGCCTTTCTACCCTATCTCCACATCTGTAATGAAAATTAATAATACTTGTCCTATAAAATTATTGATAAGCTTAACCTTACCCATGTAAAATATTTGCTGTATTACACATAAGAAGAAAAAGTTTTGATTTCTCTGTTTCTCTTCTCCTGTCCAAGGTTAATTCTCACATATTCCATTCTCTCCTACTTCTTCTAGATTAAGAGGGAAGTTTGGCACTCACACAAGGCTGGGAACTATGACTGTTCCCAATAGTGAGAATGGAGAAAACACCTAATTCATGGGATAATGGGTAAAGTACACAGAAAACTTTTGTATCAGTAGTGAGACAAACAGAACACTGCTCCAGACCAGCCTAACATATCATAAAACACTAAATGAACTTAATCTGTTTCCAGTAACTCAACTGCATCCCAGAATAAAGCAGATGAAGCTTGTAAGAATTCAAATCTGTCCTATGGCCAAAACCATAAAGTTCACAATTTCTAGCATCAATCAAATATTACTATTCATATAGAGGGAAAAAACCCAAAATCCACAAAGAAGAGAATAATCAATCAACAGCTCAACATAACTGACAGAGAAGTTATAATTAGCAGAACAGAACATTGAAAGTTATTAAAGTGCGTTCCATATGCTCAAAACAATAGACACGAAAAACATAAAAAAGAAACTACAATATCCGTGATGAAAAATACATGTAATGGGATTAATAACAGGTTACACATTGTAAAAGAAAAGATTAGTGAAGGTAAAGGCATGAAAATAAAAATTATCCAAAATAAAACACGGGGGAAAAAAGAACAGAAAAACACAAACAAATCAAGAGCACTGATGAGCTGGGATCAATTTCCAGCAATCTAAAAATGGGCAACTGGATTCCTAAAAAAACAAAAACAAAAGTGAAAGAGAATGGCTGAACACTTTCCAAACTGGAGAACTATAAACCCACGGATCTAGACAGACCAACAAAACTCAAAGCACAAGACTCATGAAGAAAACCACACCAAGGCACAACATAATCAAACTGCTCAAAACCAATGTAAAAGAGAAAAAAGACATGTCATGTATAAAAGAATGGAGACTGGAAAAAGCAGATTTCCATCAGAAACAATAAAAGCAAGAAGACAGTGAGGCAACATTTTTAAAATATAGCTGACCTTAGAATGACACAAGGTTTAAGAGCACTGACCGGTATACATTAAAAAATCCACCTGTATCTTTTGACTCTCCATAAACCAGAAATCTCACCAATAACACAATTAACACATATTCTGTATATATATTTTATTCTGTGTTCTTACAATAAAATAAGCTAGAAAAAAGTGCTAATAAGATAATCATAAGGAAGAGAAAACACATTCATGGTCTGTACCATATTTATTAAAAAAAAAAATCCAAGTATAAGTGGACCTGCATATTTTAAACCCTTATTATTCAAGGATCAAATGTACTGAAAACAAAAAAGGTATCAACCTAGAATCCTACACATGCCAAAAATGTCTTTTGAAAACATAAATATAATAGCATAAAGGCCAGAAAAAAAGAAACGGAAGTATACTATTATAGGGTCTTATATTACAAGTTAAGTAGTGTAACATTATTTCAATGTATCATGTAATAAGTTAAAGATTCATACCCTTAACCCTAAAGGAACTAGTAAAATAACAAAGGGTTATAGCTAATAAACCAACAAATGTGACAAAAATGATTTCATAAGAAAATACTCAATCCAGGGGCACCTAGGTGGCTCAGTGCGCTAAGCCTCTGCCTTCAGCTCAGGTCATGATTTCAGGGACCTGGGAGCGAGCCCCCAATCGGGCTCTCTGCTCAGTGGGGAGCCTGCTTCCAGCTCTCTCTCTGCCTGCTACTCTACCTACTTGTGATCTCTCTCTCTATGTAAATAAATAAAATTAAAAGAAAATAACTATGCAGAAATGTCTGTTCATGTCCTCTGCCCATTTCTTGATTGGATTATTTGTTGTTGTTCTGCAAAGAAGACATCCGGATGGCCAACAGACACATGAAAAAGTGTTCCATATCACTCGGCATCAGGGAAATACAAATACAAACCACAATGAGATATCACCTCACACCAGTCAGAATGGCTAAAATCAACAAGTCAGGAAATGACAGATGCTGGCGAGGATGCGGAGAAAGGGGAACCCTCCTACACTGTTGGTGGGAATGCAAGCTCCGTGCAACCACTCTGGAAAACAGCATGGAGGTTCCTCAAAATGTTGAAAATAGAACTGCCCTATGACCCAGCAATTGCACTACTGGGTATTTACCCTAAAGATACAAACGTAATGATCCAAAGGGGCACGTGCACCCGAATGTTTATAGCAGCAATGTCCACAATAGCCAAACTATGGAAAGATCCTAGATGTCCATCAACAGATGAGTGGATAAAGAAGATGTGGTATATATACACAATGGAATACTATGCAGCCATCAAAAGAAATGAAATCTTGCCATTTGCGACAACATGGATGGAACTAGAGCGTATCATGCTTAGCGAAGTAAGTCAAGCAGAGAAAGACAACTATCATATGATCTCCCTGATATGAGGAAGTGGTGATGCAACATGGGGGCTTAAGTGGGTAGGAGAAGAATCAATGAAACAAGATGGGATTGGGAGGGAGACAAACCATAAGTGACTCTTAATCTCACAAAACAAACTGAGGGTTGCTGGGGGGAGGGGAGTTGGGAGAAGGGGGGTGGGGTTATGGACATTGGGGAGGGTATGTGCTTTGGTGAGTGCTGTGAAGTGTGTAAACCTGGCGATTCACAGACCTGTACCCCTGGGGATAAAAATGTATGTTTATAAAAAATAAAAAATTAAAAAAAAAAAAGAAAATAATCTAAAAGAACATTAAAAAATGAAAATGAAAAATTTCTTTTAAATTTTAAAGAAAACGGAAAATTTCGTTTTCCCAAACACTAGATAGGACAAAACAGAATACCAATCGCAAGATGAAAGACCCAAACTAACAAAATCAATAATCACATCAAATGTAAACAGTCTAATTAAAAGGCAGAGATTGTCAGGTTGAATAAAAAAGCAAGACTCAACTATTTCTGCCAGTAAAAAATACATGTTAAATAGTAAAACACAAACAGGTCAAAACTTAAAAGATGGAAATAAATAAATACACACACTATGATAACACTTAGCAAAAGAAAGCCTGAGTGACTATTTTAGTATCAGGTAGGTTTCAGAGCAAAGAATATCACCAAGAATAAAGGTTATTTTTTTTAATAATAAAGGTGTCAATTTATTAAGAGGGCAAAATATTAGTGTTTATGCAACATAACAGAGGTTTTTTGTTGTTGTTGTTTGTTTTTTTTTTTTAGGATTTTATTTATTTATTTGAGAGAGAGAAAAACAGTGTGAGAACAAGTGGGATGAGGGGCAGGGGAGAAGCAGGCTCTCTGCTGAACAGGGAGCCTGATGTGGGGCTAGATCCCAGAACTCTGGGATCATGACCTGAGCCTGACTGACTCAGTTAGGCTTAACTGACTGAGCTGCCCAGGCGCCTCCATAACAGAGCTTTAGAATAGATGAAGCAAAAATGACAGAACTGCAAGGAAAAAGAGAAAAATCCACAATGAAAGAGATTTCGACATCCTTCTCCCACACAAGCACGAACTAAAAGTAATTATGCTGAGTAAAAGCGAGACAAAAAAGAGTACATACTGTGTAATTCCATGTATATAAAACTCTCGAGAATGCAAGCTGATCTATCATGACAAAAAGCACAGCAGTAGTTGCTTAGGGACTGAAGTGGGTATGCGGAGGAACGGAGGGCTAGTCACAAAGGCCACAGGAAGTTTTGAGGATGAGAGCTAAATTTAATATCTTGATTATAGTGAGGACTTCAATGATTGTGTATTTACGTCTGGCAACCTGTACACTTAAATACGTGCAGTTTATTGTCAATTATCCCAATAAACCTATTTAATCTGCATGTGTGATATAAAATCATCTATTATTCACCAGGCATGCTCCAGGCCTAGAAGTAAAGCACAGAAAGATGGACACTGGAACCATCCATAACAAAACCAACAGTTTTAAAAGAGAAAACAGAAACCAAATGCTACAAAGTATGATAAAGTTTATGACCAGGCACAGTCATAATTTGTACAGATTCTGTAGGATAGATTCTAACTAGACAGTCAAGAAAGGAATCTATGAGTAAGTAACATGTAAACCAAGATAAACAAATGGAGTATGAGTTAGCTAGGTAAAATACAGGGGGAAAACATATGCAAAGACATTTCCACAGTGAAGAGTAAGTATGGGGGAAAAAATATGTTGACAATCCTTAACTTAAATTGGTTCAACTTGGGATTTTTCAACTTTGCAATGATGCCAAAACAATACATACTCAGTAGAAACTGCACTTCTGAATTTTGATTTTTTCCCAGGCCAATGATCATGCAGTAGGGTATTACTGGTGATGCTGGGCCATGGCAGCAAGGTACAGCTCCCAGTCAGGCACATGACTGGTCATGAAGGTAAACAAACCATTCACTTAAAACCATTCTGTACCCATACAACAATTCTGTTTTTTACTTTGTATTCAATAAATTCCATGAGATTCAACACTGTAGTATAAGCTAGACTTCGTGTTAGATGATTCTGCCCAACTCTAGGCTACAGCAAGTGTTCTGAGCACACTTAAGGTAGGCCAGGCTAAGTTATGATGTTAGGTAGATCAGATGTATTAAATGCATTTTTCAATTTAAGACAGATTTGTCTTGACATAACCCCACTGTAAGTGAAGGAAGAAGACCTGTATAAGTTAAATGTCCAGAATTGGAATTGTTGGTTCAAAGGGCAATTACAGTTTTATGAAAAAGGGGTTTTTGCTTAATTCTTTGGAATACACAAATTGACAGTTATTTTTTATGTGGCAAAGGGAACTTCAGAACAATTTACTAACATTATTTAAAACAAGAGGATACAAATAAACTAGTATTTTGAGCTGTTTGAAACCAGAGCACATCTTCATCCTCACATCCTAAATACACTACTTCACACCATCCACTAACATTTTGCTGAATTAATGCATAAAAGAAATCAAAGTGCCAAGAGGAACTCCTTAGTCATACCTCACTGTCTCTAGAAATGACAGTTTTAAAAAGAATAAAATCTCCATCATTCTCCTCAGGTAACAATTTTTTTTTTTTAAGATTTTATCTATTTATTCGACAGACAGAGATCACAAGTATGCAGAGAGGCAGGCAGAAAAAGAGGAAGGGAAGCAGGTTCCCCGCTGAGCAGAGAGCTAGATGCCAGGACCATGAGACCATGACCTGAGCCAGAGGCAGAGGCTTAACCCACTGAGCCACCCGGGCGCCCCTTAAGTAACAATTCTTAATGCAAGCTCCTCAACATGAACTACTGCAAAAGCCTGCAAAGTGGACTCCTCGTCGCTATTCCTCCAATCTTCCAAATTCAACCTCCACAGAAGGTAAGATTAGACTATTCAATCTCTCAATCTATTTCTTCTCTGCACCTAAAACCCTAAACGGCACCTCAAGACCTCCAGCCCTGCATCCCAAACACAGACTCCAAAACCAACAATGGTGAAAAAGGGGAGAACAAGACAACTTGGTGAGTTGTTAATAAAGTTAATGTATTCAATTTAGAGGTACTGGGAGAGTTTGCTTCCGGCTTTTTTGATGTTAAAATATCCTTTTGCTTATGCAAGAATGGGTGAGGACATCAGTTTTTAAGAAACATCTCCACTTAGGAGCTAGTTTATCAAGCCAAGTGAAACAAGTCAGTCAAAGCAAGACAAGTACCACGATTTCAGTCAAACGTGGAATTTAGGAAACAAAACAGATAAACATAGGAGAAGGGAGGAAAAAAAAGAGGGAGGCAAACCGTAAGAGACTCTTAACTATAAAGAACACAACTGAGGGTTGCTGGAGGGGTGGTGTGTGGGGCATGCGCTAAAATGGGTGATGGACATTAAGGAGGGAGGACACTTGTGATGAGCACTGGGTGTTATATATCAGTGAAGAAAGAATCGCTGAATTCTACTCCTGAAACCAGTATTACACTATATGTTAGCTAACTAGAATTTAAATATAAAACTGAAACAAACAAAAAGAAACATCTCCACTTAGCAAATTAAAAAGCTGGCAAATCTTTGACAGCTGAGCTTTTACTTTTCATTTTAAGGGCCCAAAATAACGTCTGGGAAACACTGACTTATCCATGTGGATAAAATCCACAAGGCAAACAGTGCCCTCACCTATTTTTCTAAGTGGCCTCTACCTCCCCAGATTTTTTGCTGCAGCTATACAGGACTGCATCAGGTCCCACACAACACCTACTTACTCTCCCACTGCTCACGCTTTCTCAGGATTGGAATGGCCTCAATAACAACTCCTTTTCTTCACTCACTCAATTTACTGAGCAGCTACAATGCTAAGCACTAGACAGAGCAGTGAACAAAAGAAAACATTACGGTCTTCATGGCGCTCACAGTCTAGTGGAGGAAAGAGGATATCATATAAATATAAAATTAAAAACTATGATACTACTTTACAGAGAATGGAAGGAAGGAAAACTAGTAAAACTAGTCAATAAACTACTATAGTTTAGATAAGAGATAACTGTGATTCAGGGAATGGCAGAGCCAAGAAGAAGTCAAATCTTGAGCTGACTGTATTGCTGACTGAAGAGAGAGACTACAAGAAGAGATCCTTCACGATTCCAACATAAGCAACTACATATAGACTAGAACAATATGCCCAATTTTTTATGCCTCCCTGGATCTATGTCCTTTCCTATGAGCTTGCTACACTGACCTGAAGGCTTGTTTATGTGGCTTGTTTGGACCAATGGGACAACAGCAAACTTATTCCACACCAGTAGCTTGAAAAAGTGCCTGTGCACTGTTACTTTTCTCTTGGAGTAAGCCTCGGCTAAATTGCTAAAAATGAGAGACCACACAGAGAAGAGTTAAGCAAAGACCATCTGAAATAATCTTATAGCAGTCTATAGCCAGAGAACCCCCCAAACATATGAGGAAGTCTAGCCAAGATGAGCAGAGCCACCAAGCAGATCCATAAGTGAACAAAGATGCAGGAATGAGTCCAAGCCACTACTAGAAGAAACACCTACCTGACTTGTAGACTTGTGAGCAACAGTAACTGCTTACTCTTTTGAGCCACTGAGTTTGGGTGGCTTTTTAATGCACAAACGAAATATAGTCGTATCAATTACTGACATGGGGTGGAAGAAGGAAAAGAAGGGAATGAAAGAAAAGCTAAGGTCATTTTATCTTAACCCAGTAAACTCTTACTTCTCCTTCAAAACTCAACTTAGATATCAACTCCTCCAGGAAGCCTTCCCAGATCTCCCTGCTGGTTTGGAAAGATGCTTAAGTACTACCATCATGTTCCGTACGTAACCCAATCACTGCCTTATTGCACTGATTTGTAATTATGTTTATATTTTTCTTCCAAAGTAGCCAAATGCACTCTTTATCTTACGGATTGTATCACATTCATCTTGATAATATCACCCTGTAACATAAAAAACCTCTCTCAATAGATGTTTCCTAAAACAGGCTCTCTATCGATGTATCAATTAATAAACACCTATTCGACAAAATTCCTTAATTCTAGATCAGTATTTCTCAATGTGTGATCCACTCGCAACATGCACTAGAACCAGCAGAAAGTTATATTAAAAATGCAGATCTCTGGGCTTTTTAACGAAAATACCACTCGTTAAGAACAAGGATGGATTTTTTGGCCAGCCTCAGACACACAAAAGAAACAGCAGAAGCATAGGCATGAAATCGACTTTCCCTCAAAATTTTCTAGACATGTTCTCTACGATTATGTCCTTAGTGGGACAGCACTTATGCAACTAAAAATGCTCTGAACTGCAACGGAGTTTCTCTTCTACGAAACGGGTCTCCGCCAGAGGAGACAGGAGCTGGGGGTCCTCGCAGGAGGTGTGGCTTCTCCGCGCACACGGTTACCGAGGATGCTCGAGAGCGAAACGAGCCCTGAGTTTCCTCCGCCGCAGGGCCAGGCCAGGACGGACCGGCGACCGGAGCCCAGGCAGCAGCAGTCGCGTGCCCCGTGACGAACCGTGGAGCCTGGGAGCCCGAGCCAGCGCCCGCCCAGGGTCTCGCTGCCTAACAGCCACGCGAAAGGGACTCCCACTGGGTTCCGGGATGGGCGTCCGTCTCCAGGGCGGCCACCCTCGGTCTACCCCAGCCCGAGCCGCCGTGCGGAAGGCCCCGGTCGCCGGGCCTGCCCAAGTCAGAAAGGAAGAAAATGAGGGAAGGGTCCGGCCGCTGGCAGCTGACAGGGGGGAGGACTAGGGTGCCGGGGGGGCGCCGCCGCTTCCCACCTGCGTCAAGCTCCAGCTGGTAACAGGGTAGCGGCTCGAGGGAGAGCTTGTAACCCTCAAAACGGGGATCCAACAGAGGTCTCTTCACGCGTAGAGAGCAATTAGCAGCCACCTCCATAGCCTTCCTGGGTCGTAGCGTGAGAATTAATAAAGCTCTTGTTGAAAGGTCCGCGCTTCGCTCTTAGTACCGAGGCTCTCGAGCGGCGTGGTTCCCATCCCAGAAAACACCGCGGTGCGGGATGCCTTCTGGGAAATGTAGTGTCCAGGAGAAAGTCGACTCCGTTGCATGTCGGGCTAGGTAGTTTTTCGGAGACTCAGTACCCGCGAGCGAGAGCATGGTCTGGACTCTCTTACCCAGAAGGCTGAGCGACCAGGAGGCGGCCCGCGCTGGTTAAATTCTCACAGTTATAGGCAGGGTGGCGAGACCCCGCCCCGGAAATGCGTGTTTTAGCTTTCTGTGTGCTTAGGTGCCCGAGCTACTGAGGGTCTAGGTCCGGGCAGCCGAAGAGTGTGGTAGGTAACGGTCGTCAGCGCAAGGGTCATTTCGTCGCTGGGAAGGGACGGCCCTCGCCCGCGGTGATGGTGGTGAGCTATGCCCGTGGTCCTCAGGGCCGGGACCCGGGCCCAGCCCAGGCTCCTTTCGATGTGCTGTCTTTCGTTAGCTTCCCCGACCCGCGCTCGCGGGCCTGTAGGGCTCTCCGACAGGGCGTGCAACCGGAGTTGGCCTGGAGCCAGTCCACGCTTTGTTTTCTGGCTCCTCCCCTCCCGCCTCTCCCGCTGTTTCCGCCCTGTTCTATTTTCCCAAAGAATGTCTGAACTGGGAGGGATCCCCTAGCGCCCTCGTTTTACCAGTGAGAAAACTGAGGCCTTTAAGAATGGACTTGTCCAAGGTCACTATCCGTATTTTAGGGGCCAAGACGAGATCAAGTTCAATATTCGAGGAATGGTACGGACGAGGCCTTAGAATTATTTTGAAAATGTTCGCCTCCAACTACACAAGCAAACATTTCTCAGTCCTTACCCGGCCCTTCCTTTTTCCCGTTCCAGTCAAGAAAAAAAAAAGAAATTTTTCCCCCCAACTCCCCCCCAGCTTGAGTTTTCATGTAGACGAGGTGGGACACGGCGAAAGTGGTCCCAAGTTAGTGACAGATTATGTACAGTAATGTTAGTTTTTTTTTCCAAGTGTTACATTCTGACCTTCTCCTTTCTACATCACTTTGGTTTCGGTTGTCTCTTTTTTTTTTTTTTTCTTCCCACGGAAAATTGAGAATTTTCTAAGTTAGGAATTAGTTTGAGATTGGTTTTTCCTTTATCCCACCAGCAAGCTTTGATGAAGATACGCACACACGTACTTGGAGCCAGTTTGGCAGTTGTAATTCTGGGTACATCCTACTCAAAAGTAGAGCACTTAGAGCCTAATCTGGAACTTTGATTTTTCACCAGCAGTGCTTAATCTTTTATTAGTGTTTAGGTTCTATGACTTCCCGAAATTTTGAATGCAGTGAAGGTGCAGAAATGATTAGCAGGCAGTGATGATGTGATGTTACAGTGTTTTGGCGCTGCTGGGCTCAAAGTACATGAGATCAAATACTGCCTTCACCACTTTCTGTCTTGGTGCCTCAGTTTTCTCAATTGTAAAATACAAATAGTTAATAATTCTTATGTAAAAGAATCAGTTTGGGGAACTAAATGAGGTTTAAAAAAAAAAAAAAACCAATGTGTTAACCCAGTACTTGGCACATAAGTGTTACATAAAAGTTAACAATAATTATTATTATCCAAAAACTCCTTAATTAAAAAGTATATGCGGGGAAGAAAAATTGTAATGTGAGTTAGTCATATAACTTTTTGGGATGCAGTAAATATGATTAAGAGTAATAACATTGTTAACACATTGTTGAAATTTATCACCCCTTCAGTTGATAGAATGTTAAATATGTTGGGATGCTTACCTGGAAGATTAGAAGAAAATGCTTTGTATGTGTTCTGTATCTGAAAATACATGTTGATGTTCAGGTTAGCAAGATGAACAAAGATGCGCAGATGAGAGCAGCGATTAACCAAAAGTTGATAGAAACCGGAGAAAGAGAACGGTAAGCAATATACTGTGTTAGTAAACTACATTTAACGCCTTTAAATTATAGTTACGTTACACATGAGCATCTAAATATCAAGGAACAAAACTGATGTCAATGGAAGGAATTATGGGAAATTGAGATTATCAAGTTTCAGTTACTAACATCTGTAAAAAATAGGTGTGTTCTGTATTGCATTCTTAAAGAAAAGTGTGCCATCTAGAAAGATGAACAAGAAATGACTCTCTCAAAGAATGTATAATCTAATGGAAAAGAAAAAACTACTGAAATGACTACAATTAAAAACATAACGTTACCCAATTTTTAACAGGGAGATAATGTGATAGAACCAGTTTCATTTACTACACTCTCAACTTCAGAGCAGAATGTGCTGTTCCTAGTCTTCTGAAACATTCTTCCCCTGATCTTTTACTTATTCTTGCTCATCTTTCAGGTTTAATTTTTTTTTTTTTAAGATTTTATGTATTTATTTGACAGACAGAGATCTACAAGTAGGCAGAGAGGCAGGCAGAGAGAGAGAGGAGGAAGCAGGCTCCCCGCTGAGCAGAGAGCCCAATGCGGGGCTTGATCCCAGGACCCTGGAATCATGACCCAAGCCAAAGGCAGAGGCTTTAACCCACTGAGCCACCCAGGCACCCCTTTCAGGTTTAATTTAATTAACATCATCTTGTGTAGGAATTTGTTAAGTCCCAGATACCCTGTTCTAGCCTAGCATTTAATTACATTGTATTATAACCACCTGCTTTGCTTGTTTGTGTCCTCCAAATCTATGTTCCTTGACAGAAATACCATTGTATCCCCAGCATCATCCTTAGCACAAAATTGGCCAAGGTAATTATTTGAAGAAAGAACAGGTTTGGAAGTACTAAACAGAAACTCAGGAACCAAGAACGGATTCCAGAACAGTGAAAAATTGCCTAAGAGAAATATATAAGGAACAAGAGGGATCCTTCACCTCTACCTGGGGGTTAGGGTAATCAGTTACAAAATAGTAAAAGAAGTACTTCAGCTCAGGGGGAAAAGATTAGCCATTCTTCCAGCCAATAAAGGACAGACTTGTTACAACATGATAATGTTCCGAGGAATACAAAAATTAAAGCTAGCAGGTAAAGTGGGGAAGTGATATTGCTGTGACAGTAGACCAGAGGAGTGGCTTTTGTGTAAGTCAGAATTCTGTGATTTGCAAATGATAGAACTCAGAAACTGCCTTAACCAGTGAAATACATAAGCTTAGCTTGAAGTTGCTTCAGTCTCCACTGGGTCCAAGCACTCAAAAATTGTTACCAAGATTATGTCTTTCTTTTTCTTTCTCAGCTCTGTTTTCCTCTGTGTTGGCTTTATTCTCAAGCAGACTCTACCCACAAGGTGGCAGAGATTAGCAGTTCAGAATTCATATCCCTGTGGCTCAGACTACCTTTCTCCTAGTAGTTCCAGCAAAGTACCTGGCGTGATTACCATCTTACTTAGGTACATAGGCCAGTTATGGTCAACCTTGCCTGGGTCTCATTTCCATTGTTGGAACCCTACGGAGATTTCTTATGCTAAGAGTGGTGTCAAAGAAAGGTCAGGAAAATGAGGGACGGATTTGAAGAAACAGCTGTTGTTGACTTTATTCTTAGGTGGTGGGAATCATGAGAAGATCCTAAGAAGGGGGATGACTACATCATATTTGCTTTTGAGGAATATTAGCCTGGCAATGTGGACGAGAGACTTGAAGGGCTAGAGATAAGATTACAGAAGAACGTGTTAGCAGATTTTATCAGTTTAAAAATGAGAAACAGCAAAAATAGAAAGGAGAACTTACAATTTCTTTTAAAGCACAAGCAGCCCTCAATGTGAGAAATGAGGAAGAAGACATTGAGAAGAATGCCTTGGGGAACTGAGAGGATAGTATTGGCAGTAATGAGGGAAGGGGGTTATTTATTATTGTTTGTTTTTTCACTTACGCAGTTTAAAATTACTGAGTTTCTACCACATGCTATGTCCTGTTAAGGTGCTGGAGATAAAGTAGCGAACAAAATAAAGTCCCTTCTTCCGTGGAGCTTACATGGGAGAAGACAGTAAGTCTGTATTATGTGGATTGATAAGTTCTAGAGGAAAAATAAAACTGAGAATAATGAGGTGTGTATTTGAGACAAATAAAACTAAGAAGGCTTCACTGGTAAGAGGTCAGAAGGATATGAAGGAATGAGGGGACTCCCAAGAGCCAAGAACCCCAGATGAGTTTGCGTAATATTTTGATGACCACAGGGAAGCTCATGAGCCTGAAAAAATGGGTGAGGGGAAGAAGAAATAAAGTCAGAGGCATAACTTGGGGAGGGGGAAGATCATGGAGGTTTATTTAGGCTATAGCATAGATTTGGAATTTTAAGTAAATTGGGAAGCCACAGACTTGTTTTGAGCACAGGAAGGAGAGCAAGGTCTATAAGGGAGGAAACAAGGGGACACGTTAGGGGCTTTGGTAATAGTCCGGTCAAGAGAAGAAGATGGTTTGGACTAGGGAAATAATTGCAAAGATGGTGAAAAACATTTGAAATATAGTATATACTTAAAACTGGAACCCATAGGAATTGCTTCTATGGCCCGTACGTGTAGTCTTAGCAGAGTTGCTGAGTGAAGGATGCCAAATTTTCTAGCCTGAGGAACAAGGATGGACAATGGCATTCTGACAGGGAGCATAGTTTGAAATGGGAGAGAAGCAGAACTTGGGTTTTGGCCCTATTAAGATGGAAAGGCCTGAATCAATACCAAGATGGAAATGTCACATAGTAAATGTTTAGAAATTTTGACAGAGAAGTGGTTTGGTTTGGGACATGACATGTTCAAGCTCTGAGAAATGATTTAGGTTGAAGATTGTGGATTTGTAAGAGTGGGTATGGCGAAAGGATAAGAAAATATTGGTAAGAAAATGTTTTATTACATCCATGATGCCATTAGTTACAATACACACCATATATATATATTTTTTTTTTTTTAAAGATTTTATTGAGACGGAGAAAGAGAGAGAGAGCACAAACAGGAGGGAAAGGGCAGAAGGAGAAGGAGAAACAGATTGCCCCATTGAGCAGAGAGCCCAGTGCAGGACTCAAATCCAGAACCCTGGGATCATGACCTGAGCTGAAGACAGACACTTAACTGACTGATCCACCCAGAAGCCCCACACCATTATTTTTGTTTACTAGGGAAAAAGAAGATACTGCCAGTTAAATTATGATAGACATACCAATTGCTGAGTCGTTGAAATGTGGGGAAAAACAACAGTCTTGGAATCAGTGAAATACCATTTAGAGGGTTATTGGAAAAAATTGAGGGGAAAGTTTTTAAGGTTTAGAGAGGGATATCATGGGGAAGTAGAGAGCTAAAGGATAAGAGTCTGTAGTTGAAGAATAGATTTTGGAGTTTGAAGATTTTAAGGTGTAGGTGCTTCAAGCTCAACTAATACCATTTAGAAGTTGTACAAGACTCACAATATTCCTGTTGGAGGTAAGTAGAAAGTGTCTGAGAAGGCCAGAGAGTAGAGTTTCTTGAGAATTAGGTACCCTATCCACTTCCTTTACCGATGATGAAAATGAAGTCCGGAGTTCAAATGACTTCGTAAGATCAAAGAATGATTTAATAACAGAATCAAAATTAGGTGACAAAGTTTTGGAGATTAGAAGGCAGGGAATTTTTAATTGAACATTTGAACTTCTGCTTCAAGCATTCCTATCTAAAATATTTTACCTTGTTATAGTGTAATATGAAAACATTTTCTGTTTCAACAGCCTCAAAGAGTTGCTGAGAGCTAAATTAATTGAATGTGGCTGGAAGGACCAGTTGAAGGCACACTGTAAAGGTAATCAGTTTCATTTACAAGATAAGCTGATTTCATTGTTCTTGTTGGCTTGGGGTTCACTAGGAAATAGTAGACAGTATTTTAAGATCTATTGAGTGCCAAACATGATTTTAAACAAATAGAAAATTCAGTCTTCTAGCACTGATTTCTCCACCCCCTTTTGGTAGACATAATTTTTTAAATCTTTAGAAATTTTCTTTGTATTTTTCTTAAAATAAGTGAGGCAAGATTTTTTCTGTCATCCAAGTATTCATTCCAACCTTTTTCAGTGTGTGTACTCAAAGTGAAATATTAGTTATTCCTGTGTTTTAACTTTATAACAAATTGAACACTTTATGATTGGCAGACTCCATAGGAATTATATCTCCTGGCTTTAACAGTGTTATTTTTGAAAATTTTACTTATAAAAGCTCTTAGGTAATTACACATTGTTTTAAATGTAGAATAGAAGCTTATAAAATTGCTAGGTATTGATGATGATGCCACTAGGTAGATTATACATGTCATGAAGATGAGCCTCTTCTGGCTTGACTTCGGTATACTGGAATTCTGGATATTTTCAGTGAACTCCCATTATATCGTAGTAGTTTCTGCAATTAATAATAAAGACTATTTATATCGTGAATCCCAAGAAGGCAGTGTAGCACATTAGAAAAAGCATAGTTTTGGGGGCCATACAGAGCTTCACTGGAAGAGACTAGAGCTGGATTTCAGCTCATGTTTGGATGAGTTATTTAATCTTTAAGCCTTAGTTGGGTCACTTGTAAGTGGAAAAATGCCCAGTCCATTAGCTTGTTACGAATATCAAATGCTGTAAATCACCTAGCGCCTAATAGTATTTCAGTCGATTTTAACTCCTCTCCCTCTTCTCTTTCCTTTGGCCCAGCCTAGAGAAGAGAAAGGAACAAGGGAGTTGTTCTGTTCTTTAATTTGGGGCTATGAAATTACAAGTTAGACTCAAATAATAGCTTTTTACCCCTTCCATACATTCAGGAGCTGGTATGATTATGGTGAAATAAGATCTGTTATAAATTTCCAGCTTTTTGCACATAATTAGATTTGACCTTACAGTTCAGATCCATTCTCAGTGTTAAAATAATTGTTAAGTTACAGGTTATTTAGCTGAGAAATGAACAGGCTTTTAAGATTTTGATCTGGTGAATATTTAATATGTTTAAGGTTGAGCTAAACCTTCATTAGAGAAGAGAAAAAGAAGTGTCCTCTTTTTTTTTTTTTTAAAGACCAATCTGCACTCTAAAAACATGATCTTAACCCTTCCTCTATGAAAATCTTTCTTACAGATAATGATTTTAAATGATATGATTTGTTTTTTGCTTTTGCATAAGAGGTAATTAAAGAAAAAGGACTAGAACACGTTACTGTTGATGACTTGGTGGCTGAAATCACACCAAAAGGCAGAGGTAAGGAATAAAAATTATGTGAAAGGAAAGGTGTGCTGAAGACGTGATTTTTTTCTCTCTCTCCTGCTGGTTCAGCTTTTCTTTCTTTTTAAAGGGAAAAACAGCCTTTCCAAAATTACTTGGGTACTTACATTTCCTCATTGGGAAAGATTTTTATTGCCTATTTTCTTCTCTGGCATAGTCTTGAGTAATAGATGAGAGGTATAAAATGTTTTTGCACTCTAAAGCAGTATACAGATGTAAGTTGATAATGGTTGTTAAGACAGATAATTTTTTAAATTGGGGATTTTGTAGAGGCAAGTATCACCTGAAGATAGGATTTATTAATTTTGTTAGATATGGCCCAATTTCACTTACATATTTAATCATTCAGACTTACTTCAGCCCGAGTCAATGTTCTTTTTTTAAAAATAAGTAAAGCTCTGTCTTCTTAAGTGTCCAAGTTAAGAATTTGGTAGCTGTAAAACTTCATGTTGTGGGTAATCTGTATTTAAAATTCACACTACCATCGTCTTCATTTCCTTACAGAAGACAAACGAAAGAGAGGAAATATTATATTAACATTGATAATATGTAATATGTATTAAGAACTACATTACATTGTTAGCTCAGATGTGGCTGCATTATTTTCATTTATTGTGAAAGGGTCTCTTTTGGTAATTTTTTTTTTAAGATTTTATTTATTTATTTGATAGAGAGAGATCACAAGTAGGCAGAGAGGCAGGCAGAGAGAGAGAGAGGAGGAAGCAGGCTCTCTGCTGAGCGGAGAGCCAATGCAGGCCTCAATCCCAGGACCCTGGGACCTTGACCTGAGCCGAAGGCAGAGGCTTTAACCCACTGAGCCACCCAGGTGCCCCTCTTTTGGTAATTTTAAGTGGAAGCAGATAAATTAGATGATCCATTGTCGATTTTCTCACATGGAAGTATAAAAAGTAAAAAAAAAATTTGAATATTGTTATTAGAGAATACTAATTCTCTTAACTACCTGCTGGGAAAGAGCTACAGAATCCTGTAGCCTGTAGGCCTGTCTACAGCTTTTTAAAAAAAAAAAAAAAACGGACTTTTTCATCAAATACATCTCAAGGAAAGAAAAACAAACACATTATTTATTGCTCCCCACATGAATTTACATTTTAAAATAATTTTCTCCAATTTCTTTTTCTATTTTCCTTCTGTAATTTATGTAACATTTTGGAGCTGGTTATACAGGGTAGAAATTTCCTTTGCTTCTCCTTCAACACTTCTATCTTAGACATTTCAATCCCTTATAGCTCTGCTGCTAGAAAATGAGCAAATCCAGAACAGAGAAATAAAAATAAATCTTTTCTTTTATGTTCATAGTCTTTTATAGCCAAGAGAAGTATTTATTTAATTTTTTTAACTAAAATACAGTAGAATTGACCATTTTTTAGTTTGCAGTTCTGTGAATTTTATATGCATGTACAGATTCATGTAACTACTTTCCTACCTGTAAAAAACTCTCTCAAGCTATCCTTTTATAGTCATACCTTATCCCTAACTCCAAGGCAACTGATCTATATTCCATCACCATAATTTTTATTAAAAGTGTGTTTGATATATATAGTGATCACATTTCCACTGGTCTTGAATTAATCATGTAGCTTTTATTTCTAGCAGGCTTAAACTAAATAATCTGTAAAAAGGAGTATGTGTCCTACTTAATTTATATACTTATTTGTGGAATTCACTACACAAATACTGAACTGTATCTGAAATATTTCATTTCCTTTGGATATAGGCAAGTAGCATTAGAAGTTTCAGTTAGTTCCCTATTGTCCTTATTTATTAGTAGCCAAGAAAGGAAAAAAACAAAACAAAACAGTGTACATTGGTTTATTGACATTTAATAGTAATTTAAAATTACTAAAAATTCCTAGGAGCAGGGCTTTTTTTTTTTTTTTTTTTTTGAGTTATACTCTGAATAGATAATAGTCACATGGTTCTAAGTTGAAGAAGTAAAAATACCACAAATGTAACTCCTGTTGCAATTTTTGCATCTTTGCTGAGTCAGAGAGTATGTGCACTTACTTCAATACAGTATTGCCAAACTAGCTTCCCAAAAGTGTGGTACCAATTTATATCCTCCACCAGCTCATACAAGAGAGCCAGTTTTCCCTCAGTCTTACCAACACATGATATTACTGACCTTTGGTTTTTAGCCAGTATGATTGCCAAAACATGCTGTTTGAATGTGGTTTTGGTTTACATTTCAATTATGAAGTTATACCCCCTTTATGTTCAAGAACTGTTGTTTTGCCTTTTCTTCACCTCCTTTGCTCATTTTTCAATCAGTCTGATCTTTCACTTATCAATCCGGAGAAATGTAGTGAGTGATCAGCCTTTTCTATAAGAGTGTTTTCCCACTTTTTGTCATTTCCCTTTGTTTATGGTGATTTTGACCAACTTATTGTCATTGTTGCATTTAAATCAAATTTATCAATTTGTTTTAATCCTCTGTGATTCAAAAAGATCTTTTCTACTTCTAGTTTAAAGAGTTTTCCCATGTTTTATTCTCATTGTGCAGTGTATTTAAGTATTGAATAGTTCACTTAAATAATGAATTGCAAATATACTTTATCTTTTCAGATATCTTTACCTCTTTCATTTTTAAGGCATATGGGTTATTCATGAAATTATTTTATTGTTAATTCTAAATAAATTATCAAATGCCAAATTGACATATTAATTGGAATCTTCTTACTCTTGTATTTTTGTTTTTTGTATTTCAGCCCTGGTACCTGACAGTGTAAAGAAGGAGCTCCTACAAAGAATAAGAACATTCCTTGCTCAGCATGCCAGCCTTTAAGATTGAATTAGATTGTGTTGTTTTGTGGTTTTATTTCTGAAAGTAAAAACTTGCCATAAATTAGGAATCGATTTCCCAAAATAAAATTCTTTTTTGTATGATGGTATACAGTTTTCAGTAATGATGTATGTGTTATTTTAATAAATATCTCATGAATGAGTTTGAAGTTTCCTTGGATTTTGGAATAAAAGGGACTTTATTAATAATATACCATATTTGTTCAGAGGAAAATTCAGCAATTAATACAGTGTAAGTGTTAAGTATGTGCATATCTCTGTGCTAACAATTAAGGAGGAGTAAGCAGGCTCTTCTTACTGTCTGGATGTAGTGTATTCCTCTTTTGAATCTCTGCTATTTTATAATACATGTCCCATCTTGTACTACAGATGTCTTATTTCTGATTTGTTATAAATGCTGAGGGTTGGGGACTGGGTCTTACTCATCTTTATGTGCCTTCCTTATTCCTCAAAGAATTTACCATCCTTTGGAAGAGAGAACATTTGCAAACTGGCTCCATACCAAGCTCCTCTCACATACTCTACTCATCTGAACTTTGAGAGCAGGAACTAAATTGCATCCCCACATACTAAGGTCAAGAAAGAACTTAATGGGAAATAATCTCCACCTGTAGCTTTACTCTGACATCAAGATTGCCAAACCCAATGGACTCTTGTCTGTTCTTATGTGACCTCTGCTGGAACGAGAATGTTGACCATCCTGCCACTTGGAACTTTCTTCCCACTACTCACATTGTGCATTCCTACCACTGGAAGTTCCTTCTGTGTCTTGTGGAAACCTTTTGCTGTATGGGACTTCAAATAATCGTGTTTCTTAGTGTTCCCTCCTGGGCCCTCTGCTTGACTAGTGATATACTTTCCTTGGGCGAATCCCAGGAAACTTGGGTTGGACCATGGCTTCAAATACAAACTTGTTGATAAAGGCTAAATTGTTTCTCCAAACCAGACTTCAACCCAGCCTTCAGACCTGTACCCAACTGCTGTGGATCAGCTTTCTTGGATGTTCCATAAACACCTTAAACTGACCACACCTAGAATAGTGACTTCTTTTCCTCCACTAACTGCCCCCACTGTGTTACTTACTCTGTGTGTGGTACCTCCCAGACCTACAGATTACCAGAGCTTATTAAAATACTGATAAAGAAGGTAAGAGATCCGGCACAACATTCTCTTTCTGACAAGCTCCCAGTCAGTGCTCATGCAGCTAATGGAGGACCACTTTGTAGCAAGGATGTCAGTTGTCTGCTTCTGCCCTTTTTTTTTTAAGATTTTATTTATTTGACGGAGATCACAAGTAGGCAGAGGCAGTCAGAGAGAGGAGGAAGCAGGCTCCCTGCTGAGCAGAGAGCCCGACGCAGGACTCGATCCCAGGACCCTGGGATCATGGCCTGAGCCAAAGGCAGAGGCTTTAACCCACTGAGCCACGCAGGTGCCCTGCTTCTGCCCGCCTAACTGCCTTAGTTCACACAAATTATGCAGCGGGCTCCTAAGGTTTCCTGCTGTAGCTGTTGATGCTTTCTCCAGTGACTCTTCCACACTATTACCTAAGTGACCTTAACTAAAAGGCAAGTGTCATTCTATTCTACCTGAAATTTCTTGGTGGCTTAGTTTATAGTGCAAAATTCAGGCTTGACCGTAAGCAACCAGGTTTGATATTCTCATTACTCGAAAGAGTCCTCAAAAGTATCAAGTTAAATCATCCCTAAATACAAAATTCCATCAACCCTGAAAGCCCTTTTACTTCTCTCATTCCTACTTCACCTTCAAAATTCAGCTTGAGTAGCTGCAAAAACATTTTAACATTCCTTTGTCTGGTTTAGATTCCCAGCCACTTTTTTTTTTTTCTGTAAGAAGCACCTGTGCATAATTTCTCTTCACCACACTGGTACTTGAACTTCGCATACATCTGGAGGAAAGGAAAAGACTTTCTGACTTTGCATGATACATATTTGTAGATGGACAAGGGAGTGAACATTATGGGAGCACAAAATAAGTAACAATAATACAATCGGGTATCGAGAAAAGTCTTCACGTTAATTTTTTTATTTAATGTTCCAGAGATACAATTTTATATTTCTGATGCATTTATATTTTAAATGTAGTCTTTGAACTAACTGGACTTAGTTATGTAAAGAACTCTCTCTCTCACACACACACAGTCAAAAAACCTACACAAGAGAGTTTTTGTTTCATCTCTTAAAAAGCAATGATCTTAAAGCAATGATAACTATATTCATTGTTCTGTTGCCCATTATCAAAAAGGAGACCACCTTAAATGGTGAGGCAGAAATGTTAAGAACAACATTCCCTATATTTTATAGTACTGTATGTGAAAACAAACCAAAAATTGGTCATGAAGCTTAAAGAGGAAATGGAGATAAGAAAATATTTTGAAATGGAACAAAAGAAAGTTGAATTGAAAATATAGCAACTGAAAGTACAAAAGTATATAGTTTTAAGGTGATAGTGCCAAAAACTGCCCACCTCTACGTCCACTACCTCTAGGTTTTTTCGACTGCTTAGGAATAGTCTTGTTTGCATCTAGAACTATTGGTATTTCTCAAATAAACCAATTTCTTGGCTCCCATCATTGATTTATGTAAACTAGGAATACATTCTTCAAAGGTCTTGCACCATTCCATGTTCAATGTCAGTAATTAAACAATACAGTCACACAACTGCACTGGGCGAGTAAAATACTAACTAAGATGACTATAAGCTACTCTTGTTTAGGATTAAAGAAGACCCAACTGAATTATTTATGTAATCACTTTGCTTTGGTGTTACGAGTGTATCATTTGGTTGAACAGTGCCAGAGTAGGCCTGGGTGATGCTGGGGATTGGTAATCAGATATGGGACTTTTCATAACTTGATAAAAGACTCCATCTAACTTAAGAGAATTGTGACAGCTGCTCAGTAGCTGGTGTTGGAAATGATCCAGTGTGCCTGTGTGTGTGTGTGTGTGTGTGTGTGTGTGCGCGCGCGCTTTAACCCTTCTTGTAAATGGCTATCTCATATTACTCAATGACTTCATAAAACCCTTCATATTACCATCAGAAACCACACAAGTCATTGGATAAATCCACCAAGAAAACTAACAGGTGCAGGCAGGCAATTAGAGTTCTGGTTTCATCTATGACACTGAATTATCAGGTAAGACCGACTCTGCTGCATAACAGGTCTGATAATTTTATATGGAAAGAATAAAAATAAGTACAAAGCTTTAATACTATTAATAAGATGATCATAAAAGCAATGTGGATTAGAGTTACTCCTAGGGAAAACTCTAGATATATGTGGTTATTTACTATTTGCGTTCTAGAGTTATATAGATAGATGAATTACGCCCTGTGTGGAAAATAGCTGCTTTTGTTTTTCAGGAATTCCTATATAATATTGATTACCATGATAATATCTACAAGAATGAAGATAACCAACATATCTTGGTTGGAATGGAATACATCTGTAAGAGCACTTGGCAGGGAGGATTGAAATTATCTGTCGTCAGTTTTACCCTCATGCTTCTATGACACAGACTGTATACCATTTATCTTTTGATCCTAAGTGCCTAACAGAATTCTCCATAACTTCTTTTCAAGAAATGAATAAATAAATGCAACAAAGAATGAAATTTAGCATGTGCCTGTTTATTCCAGACTTCAAATTATATTTGGTTGTTCTGCCCGTCAGCCACCAGAGGGCACTTGAAGCCCATATTTTGGTTCTACCTGGAGCTCTCTCTAACTGAAGTGTGTAATTTCAACAGGCTTAATTCCAATTCGAGCCAGATTTTTCGAGATGGAAGTGTTATTGAATTAAAATTTATATTTTTAAATTATTTTTATTGACATATAATGTATTATTTGCCCCAGGGGTACAGGTCTGTGAATCATCAGGCTTACACATTTCACAGCACTCACCATAGCACATACCCTCCTCAATGTACATAACCCAGCCACCCTATGCCTATTCCCCCAACCCCCAGCAACCCTCAGTTTGTTTTGTGAGATTGAGTCTCCTATGGTTTGTCTCCCTAATGCGAGGATCTCAGAATGTGCTTCTGGTATAAATTAAGATAAAGCTACTCTAAGATGTGTTATTTTACTGGTATCATTTTCTGAAGCCAATTCAGTATTTCTGGCAGCAATTTGATTAAAATAGCATATGTCATGACTGAAATAGTTCTATTTCAGCTATTTTGCTAAAAAAAAAAAAGCATAGTAAATTTTTAATAAAAAGTGAAAGAAATTTTCCAGTGTCTTATTTCCCTGTCATCGTGTTCCTCTTTTACAGAGTTCTTTTAGAAGGAAATAATGCCCATATTTTCATTTCATAGTATGTCAGTGTTTAAAAAAAGAAAGTATAAATAGAACATTATAGAGTGCCAAAACCCTGTAGACGTTCAATGAATGTTGGCTTATGTTGACAATGGTAAAGAATGTCAGTTAATGAAGGCAGATAGATTCTGCACTCAGAGTGAACTATTGTTCATAAAATAACTTTATGTGAAGGAACTGGTGCCAGTACTCACCACATTCATAAATGCTTTGGCTCCGTGCCTGAATCACCAGAATTGAGTGCTAATACATGGCTTCCAGTTACTGCATACCTCCTTAATCTAAAATTATTTGTTGAGGGCACATCTTTGAGAGTTTCTCCTTTCTAGGCAGCAACTTATATCAAAATTGCCCTTTGACAAAACAAGAGGCATAATGTAGAGTAACTGAAATAGAGACGTCCATTAAACCCGGCAGGTGTGCAGGCGATCTGGGTAGTGATGGACACCCGGTAATCTGAGGAGCATTCAGTTCAGCTACTCCGGCCTGGGAGCACGCACTCTTGCTTCTCTTCTTGGAGCTATCGCTGAGGGGCTTAAGGATTTCATTAGTCACATGTTCTACCTGACAGTCGTCTACCAACAACTTGATTCCTTTCTGCTGGGGATGCTGAGAAGATGATAAAGTATGAGACTCATAAGTGCTCTTCTTAGGAGGTGTAACATCAAGTCAAAATTATGGTAAAGGACTTTACAAGTCCTTGTGTATAATATATGCTGTACTTGCAGCAATGGTGCTCATGAAACAGTTTTGTATATAGCATCTCTCTCCCACATCTTATCGCAAGCGAAACACTGGGCTTTCAGCAGACCTGTAGAGTGAAAAAGGACAGGTGTATTCCCCAATTAGCCGCCTTTCCTATGTTCCTGACCCAATTCTTTCGTGTTACAGAGACTTTGTAGAGACCTCCACTCACCTAACCACCCTTGGATCATTACCCTCACTCCCTTCATGTTCTCTTTCCCTTCTTACCCATGTAGAGTTGAGGGTTTACTCATTCAAACTCCCTTACAAATACACTCCAGTCACACACTGTCCTGCTTAAATGTAACAACCCTGAGAGCTTACTCCCTGCATCATTTGATCACCTGAACTTTGTTGAAGAAAATTACTCAAGATTTTGAGAAGTCCCATTCTAAAATAACAATTACAACATTCTGAAAGACAGTTAACCTGGACTTATCAAAAATGTTAATGTCATGGGGACACCTGGGTAGCTCAGTCAGTTAAGCCTTCAGCTCAGGTCATAATCCCAGGGTCGTGGGAAAGAGTCCCACACAAGGCTCCTCACTCAGTGGGGAGCCTGCTTCTTCCCCTGCCTTCCACTCTCCCTCTTTGTGCTCTCTCTCTCTGACAAATAAATAAATAAAGTCTTTTTTAAAAAAATGTTAATATCGTGAAAGAATAAAAGACCAAAAAAATTGAAAAGGGAAAAAAGGAAAGAAATGAAGTTCAAGAACTGTTTTATGTTAAAAATAGAACAAAGAGGGACGCCTGGGTGGCTCAGTAGGTTCAGCAGCTGCCTTCAGCTCAGGTCATGATCCCAGCATCCTGGGACCCAGTCCCGTGTCGGGCCCCTTGCTCGGCGGGGAGCCTGATTCTCCCTCTGCCTCAGCCTGCCACTCTCTCTACCTGTGCTCACGCTCACTCAGCTCTCTCTCTGACAAATAAATAAAAATTTTAAAAAAGAGAGAACAAAGAGATATTTGTCTTTTTTTTAATAAGATTTTATTTATTTGACAGACAGAGATCTCAAGTAGGCAGAGAGGCAAGAAGAGAGAGAGGAGGAAGCAGGCTCCCCACTGAGCAGAGAGCCTGATGTGGGGTTCAATCCCAGGACCCTGGGACCATGACCTGAAAGCGGAGGCTTTAACTCACTGAGCCACCAAGGCACCCCGAGATATTTGTCTTTAAAGGAACACCGCCATTTATTTCCTCCACTTGTGCTCTGAATCCCAGAACTCTCTCTTTCTCTAATTATAAAATTAGAAAATTATAAATATTGGCTATAGTATCAGTGTTTTAAATTTGCTGAGTGTTACATGTGTATTCACAAGGAATGACTTTGTTTTCCATGATGTGTTCAGGGAATGAAGTGTTATATGGTAACTAACTTTCAAACAGTTCGACAATAACAAAAACGCTTATACTTAATAAGAGAAAGAGAGAGAATGATAAAGAATATGAATCTAAGGGAAGGGTATACTTACCACAGACAGACTTGATGGTTAAACCTCTGCCTTCAGCACAGGTCATGGTCTCAGGGTCCTGGGATCGAGCCCCGCATCGGGCTCTCTGCTCAGCAGGGAGCCTGCTTCCCTTCCTTTCTCTGCCTGCCTCTCTGCCTACTTGTGATCTCTCTGTGTCAAATAAATAAGTAAAATCTTTAAAAAATAAAAATGTAAAGGATATTATAGTTACAAATCTGAAAAGAACACTTTGGACTGCCCCAGAATGCTACTACACCTCCCTAGTACACATTTTCCACTTCCCAAAATGCCCATTTCCCCCAGTCTCAGCCCATTAACAACACTGCTTCATGCTTTACCAAGGAACAGCAGCAACGAGGGAAGAACCCAGCATCACCCCATCTCCAAACCCTATCAGCCTTCTTGAATCTGGACCCAGACTTCTGAAAGTCTTTCCTCCACTTGTGCTCTGAATCCCAGAACTCTCTCTTTCTCAGTAATTTCTCTCCTGAGATTATTCCACTCTAGATTTTTCTATCAGAAATGTCTCCCTGTTTTGCATCAGCCCTGACAGCAGTGATGTAGCCTGGTATCTTGCATCTTTAATTAAAAAAAATATATATGTATGTCTTGGTCACAGCTCTTCCCCAAGGAACAGCACCATTTCTTTGCTCCCCTTCAAAGCAAGGAAAGCTTCTAAACTGAGTCGTCTATAGGTACTGCGTCCACTTCTCTCCCACTCGCTCACTCAACTTGGGGTTATAGAAATTGACATTCCACTGAAGCTATTCATGTCAAGGTCAAGAGAAAGAACTACTTTCGTAACCCTTTGGCAGCATTGGTAACAAATGACCACTCTCCTTCCTCAGACACATTCTTCTCTTGATTCTTATGCTGTGACACTATCCTACTTTTCTCTTAATTCATGGCTGTTTGCTGCCTCCGAGGATGCTAATGTCTCTTCTTTTAGACCTTGAACTTCTCAAACCCCCATCATGTGACTGAGCTCTTCTCTGTCTCAGGAGTCCTTGACTGTTTTGTGTTGCTTTGGTGCTCATATGAAGTCTATCAATTCTTTCTAATAATAATATATTTAAGACAAAATAAAATTCTTCGAGTTACACAGGAAACTATATTAAAATATAAATAGATTTCAAAATATATGTATGATATTCATCTTAACACAAAAATAAGGCAAGCATTTCAAATACAGGTAAGCTTAAAATCCTATCTTATTTTTGAAATAACAATTTCAAATTTTTGTTTAATGGTTGTAAGTACTGAAAATACTGATTAGACACTTTTTTTTTTTTCAAATGGAGTTAAATGGAATTAAAAAGTTTCTTTAGCTCACTTTGCAAGGCCAGGAAAGCTTGCTTCAAAGAACACCAGGATTCTCAAAGGCTTTTTGAGTTAAATTTCAACTATAATAAGATTTGGTCCTAAGATCAAAGATCATGGTCTAGGACAATACCTTCAATAGAGTTTATGTCAGAAAGAAAAGGATTGTGGATCTGTGGTTCAGCTTTAATACTATCAAGATAAAACTTCTAAAAGAATCCTCAATAGTTTCCAATTGTCCATAGATTTCTCTTTTTGAAGAAATCGACAGTCATCTCAGGATGAAGCACCTTCCCTAGCATTTCAAAGTCTGGCATTCCTCACTAGCTGCTAATCCTAGAAACCTTATAATTTTTTTAAAGTAGAAGCCACATTGGACTTGAAAGCTTTATCTATTCATATGGTTAAAAATAACTTCCAGGTGAGCCAACTCATAGACAAATCTTTTTATTTTTTTTCAAAGTGTTCAAAACGTGGTTTCTTTTCTTTTAGAGAATTTAAAACCAGCCATCCTTAATTCAGACAAGCATTTAGGTCTTGTTCTCAGGGAAAGTCAGTGAACTTTGATAAAGATGTACCTCATATATTTTTTTAAATATTTTTTTTTAATTAAATTAAATTAAAATTTTTTCCAGTGATCCATAATTCATTGTTTATGCACCACATCCAGTGCTCCATGCAGTACATGCCCTCCATAATACCCACCACTGGGCTCACCCAACCCTCACTCCCCTCCTGTCCAAAACCCTCAGTTTGTTTCTCAGAGTCCACAGTCTCTTATGGTTTGTCTCCCCCTCCGATTTCCCCCAACTCACTTCTCCTCTCCGTCTCCCAATGCCCTCTGTGTTATTCCTTATGCTTCATAAATAAGTGTAACTATATGATAACTGACTCTCTCTGCTTGACTTATTGTACCTCATATTCTGATCCCTTTTCTTGACAATTTTTAAGTTCAATTTTTCAAGTTCAATTTTTCAGAGTAATTATCAGAGGATAATGTTTATGACTTTTATACTCATTGGCAAAACGTCTCTTGAAACTGTAAGAATATTCTTAATTCCTAGCACATGTCTGTGTTAAAAACAAAGTGATGACTTCATGAGGTGCTTCTTTTTTCATTAAGGCAAGAATACCGGATGTATTACCAAGAATTACTACAATCATGGGAGGAATGTAGTGCTTTTTTTTTTTCCCCCGATTGAAGTTTTGTTTGGAAAAATAATCTTCACAAGAAAACAGAACAATAAAACAACTTTTCACAACTTTGAACCTGTCAACGGTCTTGATCAGTTTCAAAAGAGACTCACAGAATAAGAATTCTTCTAACCACATACTCCAGGGGAACACTGAGGTTGTCAATTCCTCCACTGTTTGTTTCAAAATTTTACGATATTTTTATAATTCTACCCTGAATGAAAACATTTGACACAAGAACCTCTCCTGGATTTCTGTTGGTTTGCAACCTTGGGAGCTTCCAGATAAAATCTGAAACTAGCCCCTGCACATGGAGGGGGAAGAGAAGGAAGAAAGAAGCAGGTCAGTCCAGATTAGTAGGTGGAAGTTTTTTGTTGTTGTTGTTGTTGTTTGTTTTGTTTTTTGTTTTTATTTTTGTTTTTGTTTTTTGTAGGTGGAAGTTTAATAAGCAAGGGAACTTACATAGGAAGCTTGTCTTGGGCATCAGCAGAACAAGATTTCTGTACTATCTGCCAGAATCTTAAACGTTTATATAGAGATCTTAACTGGGTTCAGTCATGTATGCAGTCCAGATGGTCTCAACAACACCTCACTCTTTCAAGGCTGCGTCCCTGTTCCCATTGTTCGCGCAGTTCAAGGACACAAAAATGGTGGGCAGAGTGTACATTCCAAGGTCAGGGGAAGGTGTGAGGAGCCTCCAATGCCTGGGTCTAGCTCCTGGGTCAGCTGGTGGCCACAACCTCTCCATCAGCTGCTGCAACAATTTCCTCTGTTCCACTTCAAAAACCAATCGGAACATTTTTAGTGAATACGGCTGAATTAGAGTCTCTCTCATTTTATACGACATTAGGAAAAGTAATTTTGTTAAATAGAAATTCCATTTTGGAGGTATCCTAGCTTTTTATCTTGAGATTTTTTGCATGAAAAAAACTGCTATTTGTAAGAACTTTTACAAATAAAAACACTGGTGGCATGATCCATGAAAGAACTAATTGACGAATATGACTTCATTCAAATTTAAAATTTCTGCTCTGCAAAAAATTCTGTCAAGAAATTCAGAAGAGAAGCTACAGACTGGGAAAAAATATTTGCACAAGGTATATCTGATTAAGGACTGTTATGCAAATATACAGAGTTTCTTAAACTCAACAATAAGAAACCAAAAACACAATTAAAACATGGGCCAAAGACCCCACCAAAGAAGAAATATAAATGGCGAATAAGCATATGAAAAGTTGCTCCAGGTCATTATTTCATCAGGGATATGCAAATAAATGAGATGCCATGACACACCCATTAGAATGACCAAAATCTAGAATACGTCGAATGCTGGGGGAGATGTGGAGCAAGAGAAACCCTCTTTATTCATCTCTGGTAGGAATGCAAAATGGTACCATTACTTTGGAAGATAGCTTGTAAGTTTCTTACAAAACTAAACATACTCTAAACCATGCACTCTAGTAATTAAACTCCTTGGTATTCATCCAAATGAACTAAAAAGTATAGTCACATAAAAAATGCATATGGAAATTTATAGCAAACTTTACTCACAATTGCCAAAACTTAAAAGCAAACCAAGATGTCCTTCAATAGGTGGATAGAAAAAAAGCCTGTGGTACATCCAGACAATGGAATATTATTCAGCACTAGAAAGAAATGAGATATTTAGCGAATTAAAACTTAAAGGCATACTACTAAGTGAAACTTAAATGCATATGACTAAAGTGAAAGAAACCAATCCAGAAAAACTACATACTGTATGATTCCAAACATATGATACTCTGGAAAAGAAAAAAAACTATGAAGACAGTAAAAAGATCAGGGTTGCCAGAGATTGTGGAGAAGGAGAGATGAATGGAACAGCATAGAGGATTTTTAGGACGACAAAACTAGTCTTTTAAAAAAAATTATTTAAATTCAACTTAGTTATTAGTTTCAGGGCTAGAATTCAGTGATTCATCAGTTGCATATAATTCCCAGTGCTTGCTACACCAAGTGTCCTCCTTAATGCCCATAACCCCAGTACTCCATGCCCCACCCACCTCTCCTCCAGCAACTCTCTGTTTCCTAGAGTTAAGAGTCCCCTACGGTTTGCCTCCCTCCCTGTTTTTACCTTATTTTATTTTTCCTTCCCTTCCCTTAAATTCCACATATGAGTGAAATCATACTGTATTTGTCTTTCTCTGATTAATTTCACTTGGCATAATACCCTCTAGTTCCATCCACGTCATTGCAAATGGCAAGATTTCATTCTTTTTGATGGCTGAATAATATTTCATCGTGTGTGTGAGTGAGAGTGTGTGTGTGTGTGTGTGTGTGTGTGTGTGTGTCTGTTTATAATTTTATTCATTTGAGAAAGAGACAGAGAGAGTATGAGCAGGGGGAGGGGAAAGCAGACTCCCTGCTGAGTGGGGAGGCTGACAATGGGCTTAATCCCAGGACCTCGAGATCATAATCTGAGCTGAAGTCAGATGCTTGACTGACTGAGCCATCCAGGTACCCCATGACAATGAAACTAGTTTTATGAAACTTTAACAGTATATACATGTTGTTAAAAATTTTTCCAAACCCACAGAATGTACAACATCAAGAGTGAACCCTAAATTATGGACTTTGGATGATAATGTGTCAATGTAAGTACATCAGTTAAAACAAATGTACCTCTCTGGTGGGGGATGATGAGAATAGGGAAGTCTCTGCATATGTGATGTTGTGTTAATTCCTTTAAGTAGTGATGAGCATAAATGATGTTTCAAGATATCTCCTGCAATTATAATCTTATATGAAGATATCTATGATTTCCATTGATAACACAGATACCAACACTACTGTGGTTTGTTGTCTACTTTAGTAACTGAAGGGGATGCAAAATGAAGTTATACTTTTTTCCCCCATCTAAGTTCATAAACATCTGCCCTCCTGAGATCTTAGCTGGTCTTATGGTTTCACTTCCATCTATACACTGCTGAATAATTCCACATTTTATTTGTTTACTTAACTTGACTCAGTCTCTAAGAATAGTTAGTGTTTGCTGAAGGCTTAGTACATGCTAGGCACTATTATAAGCACTTTGGATTTACTAAGTAATTTACTTCCCCAAACACTGTCCGGTAATGTTCTATTCTCATTTTACATAAAAAGAAACCTGGCACAAAGATGTTAAGTAGTTGGCCCAAGGTTTCCCCATTGCTGAGTGGCAGAGTGAAGCATGGGGCACTGGAAGTCTGCCTCCAAAGCTCGTGCGCTTAGCCTGTAAGTAACCCTTCTCCTAATCAGCACCTCACACTCAGGTTGGACAAATCAGGTGTCTGAATCATCTACTTCCAACTGTTCCTCCTCCAGGCTTTGCATATTGTAGTAAATGATGCATGATTCACCTAAGCATTAACGCCTCAAAGCTAAGGTGTCCTAGCTTTCCCTTGCCCCACCACTAACCTATATCCAGGCATCTGCCCATTTCTTAACAATTCCAGTCCTTCCTTTCTAATTCCATCCTCATCACCTCTAGTCAAGATGGCTACAGCAGCATCCTAACCTGTCTTGTGTCCATTCTTGTCCCCAATTTAATCCCTTACCAAGAGTGCACTCTTGATGCACTCTTCCAAATCTACTCTTTCCGCGTTTTCACCAGCAGCTAATTTTCCATATCTAGATGTTGAGGACCAAACTCTTGCAGTTTTGTTGACCCCCTCTTTTCCCTCTTACTTTGTCAGCAAATCTTATCAACTTAGTTCTCAGATATACACAGAACCTGACCTCTTTGCACTACCAACACTGTTACCATCCGGGTCCAAGATGCCATTATTCTTGCCTGGATTATTTGCATTTATCTCTGAATTGATCTCCCTGCATTGGCTCTTGCCCTGTGCAGCAAAATAGCATCTGGGTATGTCTTCAAAAACATAAATTAGATCATGGCATATTTCAGCTTAATATTCTACAATGGATTCCCATCTCACTCAGAGTCAAATACACAATCCTGCATGATAGGTCCCACACCAAACGCACTCCCTCCTCCTGGCATTGGCAATTGTTCTGAAATGTTTGGAATGCTCTTCTCCCAGAAGTCCATGTGGCTACATAATTCTCTTTTAGACCTTTAGATCTGTACTCAAAATTCACCTTCTCTGTGACAACTTCCTGGTCCTCCTATTTAAAACTGCATCACATTCAATAACCCCCCTCACCCACACACACATGGGGTATTCTTCCTTGCTTAGGTGTCTCTCCCCAGCATGTATCACTACCTAACGTTTTTTTATATTTCACTCACTTATCTTGCTTTTTGACTCTCTCCACTAAGAATGTAAGTTCTGTGAAGACAGATTAAAAAAAAAATTACTGCCCTATTCCTACTGCCTCCATACTGAATACTTGTTGAAGGCATGAGAAGAGATCAAACCTATTCTTGTGGGTACCTCCTTTCGTTCATCGTCTCACAATTAGGTCTAGAGTCAAAATCAGGCTCCCGTACACAGGTCATTTTCCAAGTTAAGTGAATTCACAAGTGAAGCCTTTATGCCTTTTAGCTCTGAAGAGTTCTTACTCTTTATCACTTTCTAATTGCTCTTATTTCTTTTTTTAATAAATCGATTCTTTTTTTAAGAGTTTATTTTTTTACTTGAGAGAGAAAGAGAAGGAGAGCACATGCACACCAGGGGGTGGGCAGAGGCAGACTCCCCACTGAGCAGGGATCCTGACATGGGGCTTGATCCCAGGACACTGGGATCATGATCTGAGCCAAAGACAGATGCTTAACCAACTGAGCCACCCAGGTCCCCTTCCAATTACTTTTAAATAGAAGGATTGACAAATTTATCATGTCTCTTTTTTCATCATCAAGGCAAGCAGGACCAGGCAAAAATAAAAATGGGGATTCCCTCATTCAGAAATTACTAAGGATTTTGCAATGAAGCCAGCAGAGCATTAAACAAAGTATGGGGTCTATGAGACCACACGTGTCATACGCCCATGATGCTCGCCCTATGGTGAGCTTTTGTTAGAGCTGGATTTTTTTTTTTTTTTTTAACTTACAAAAGCAAGGACTTTAGTGATCAGGGGTTGCCTTTTCTTGCCCATGGTCCATGATGAATCTGTATTATAAAGGTCTAAATATTCTAAAGACTAATATAATTTAAACCATTAGTTATGTAAGCTACATACTCACTTTTTCTGGTTCCAAGTTGACTTTTTAGTTATATAAATTTCTACCTAGTTATAATTGTTTAATGCCACATTATCCCTTCCACTTATTTAATAATTAAGGTAAAAATACCATACTGGTGGAATCTTTTGCTAGACATTGATTTATCATATAAATAAGCACTTTTAATGGGTTAAATGTTAAAGATGCTCATTCATTCAAGAGTTGAGTAAAAATCTATATATGCAAATTACAGTGCTTGGCTTTTTAAGACATTTAGGTATATGACAGGAAAGCAGGCATTTTGCTGAAAGCCAGTTAGCCAAATGATCAATTTGCTGAATGACCAATTTGACAAATTTGCCAAATAAGATGAATGTAATTTAACAGCTTGAACAAGTTGGTGAAATATATAGAAAAATTATGCACACATTTTTAATATTGACTATCATAATTGGATTATGAATTATATATGGATATGTGTATACTATATGTATATATATACTTGTGTCATACTTACATATATACATTTATTCATACATAGAGAGTTAACTTGTTACATATGCATATTATATGAAATGTATATAAGTTACACCTGAGTATAAGCACTGAGTGGCTCAGTCGGGTACATACATATAAGAAGACTAGCTATAAAGGAAGTAAAGATATCTGAAAGGGACTATTATAATCTGGAAGGGACCATATGGTTTGTATGAATTAAATAGAAAGATGAAATAGGACACATGGGAGGAATCATATTATATACTAAATATTGTGTGACATTTTCTGGTTGATATACTCTGAGCATTTTGTAAATGAATCTTAAAAATATTAAAGCTTTGGCAAAACAGTAATCAACATACAATGGTTCCTAATCACTTATGAATATATCTAAAATGTAGAACAGTCTTCCTCTCTGTTATAAATAACATGAATTACTTCGACAGCAAAATCTGCCTATTTAAGTGGTTCCAGATTAGAAACCACTCCAGGGGGTGCCTGGGTGGCTCAGAGGGTTCAGCCTTTGTCTTCAGCTCAGGTCATGGTCTCAGGGTCCTGGGATCGAGCCCTGCATCGGGCTCTCTGATGAGCAGGGAACCTGTTCCACCCTCCCCCCCATCTCTCTGCCTGTCTCTTTGCCTACTTGTGATCTCTGTCAAATAAATAAATAAAATCTGAAAAAAAAAAAGAAAGAATGAAAAGAAAGCACCCCAGTATATGACATGAGACAGTTTTTCACTTACTTCTGATTTATTTCATAATACCTTTGAATGACATTTCCTACCTTTTTAATACTAAAAACATTTAAAATATTTTAGCATTATCTCACCTATTCTTTGTACTCTGTTGTAACTTATAAATTCAAAAAAAAGTCAGAATTTTTAGTTAAATTGCACTTAAATTACTTTTTTAATAAAATCATCCAAAATTTAATTTAGGTCAACTTAATTTAATCCTAATTTGAAAGCATCAGAAAGAAATCAAAATTAACCAATAATTCTAATTTTTATTCCCGTATTACATTTTATTTTGGTTTTTGATATTGAAATACATACTTCTACACATTTCACAGCTAATAACTTGAACATTTTTGTTAATGCTGCTAACTAATTCTTGGTAAAGTTGTTAATTATTGCAATACAACAGTGCAGTCTTTACATTTAGTAAATGTGGCAAAGAGTTAATCAACAAATTGGCATTCAACTAGCTGATTTTCTGCTAAGTGACCTAGCTGGAGGAGGAAAGGGTGAGTAGAAGCTGCAGGAATAACAATTCTCAGGAAGATGTAAGAGAAAAATATGACATAGAAGTGATGGGAGACGTAGGAAGGCACCCAAGCCTCTTGAGAGGGATGGAATTTCAAAAAAGATGCTTACATGTCGCATGCTGCAAAGAGTTCCAAGATTAAGAAGGTCAGCGGCGCCTTGCAGGCACTGTTTTCAGTAGGGTGCTGACGGGGGCAGTCAATTTGCAGAAAATTATGAGATGAATGTAATTAACCAAATCTAACAACAACAAACATTAACCCCCAATGAGACAGATAGAAACTCTTTAAGAGCGAGGATCTAACTGTATTAGTGTAGAGCTCTCTCTTCTATTTCTTCTCTCTTCCCTCCCAGCGAGAGTAGTCTGATTTGGTAAACACAGGATGCTGAGTTAAATGTGAATTTCAAAAAGACAACGAATAATTTTTAGTACAAGGATATCCCAAGCATTGCGAACCCTCACTCGAAGTGTGCTAGATTGGGGACCATGGAGGGGCTAAGAGCACTGACTGCTGGAGTCCTCACCTGCACGTAGACATAGGGCTGTGGGTAAGTTACCCAAACTTCCCGCGCCTCGGGCTCCAGGTTGGAACAACCGGGATAGTAACAGTCTTCATAAGGAGTAGTAACAGTAACAGCTCTTTGGGGATTTTGTGAGTTGAAGTCTCTACAGCACAGGGCGTGGCGTTTGGGGCAGGCAGAGAAATCGATACGTGTAAGAATGGTTGTCCATGAAAGGAACAGCACTAATTCATACGAACGTAAAGGGGGAAAATGTGTGGGATTTGTGTATTGTCCACCTGGGGATAGTTAATAGCCAAAGCATGCAGGCAAATGAACGTATGTAGGCCTAGAATTTTAAAAAGGGGAGGCGCCGGGATTCGCGGAAAACCTGCCCCTGATCCCTCTTACCAAAAGGAGTGGAGACATGACCCTCATGGGGACAGCCTTGAGACGTCGGCACCCAGGTCTGAGTGTGGAGGTCCTCCGACTACAGACCGGTCGGGGCCGGTTCGGTTCTCCAGCGCTGGGGTGGCTGTAACTGCCAGCAAATCGCAGAGGGGCCGCGGGACAGGCCGGGGCGGGGCGGGCTCCGGGTGGCGGAGTCCGCCAGCGCGCGTGGGAAGAGTCGCGCGCGCGAGCGAGTCGCGGTCCCGGAGCGGAGCGCGGCGCTGGCGGCGGCTGAGAGCGAGCGGCGTGCGCAGGCTGCGCGACGGACGCGGCGATGGGACACCTGTGGCTCTTGGGAACCTGGGGCTTCTGGGGGCTGCTCCTGTGTGCCACGGACCCCCGCGCAGGTAATTCCTCCGGGGCGCCAGGGAGGCAAGCAGAAGTCCGTGCAGACGCAACCCTGGCTTTCCCGGGGCCGCGGGAGAGAAGGGACTGCCCGGCACCAGCCCTGCGCCAAGGCTGCGGGTGCGGCCGCATGGCCATCCTGGGGACCTGGGACCCGGGACCTGCAAGGCAGGCCTAAGGGACAGACAGGCAGGCAGACAGACTCACACACACACACACACACACACACAGAAGAAAAGAAGAGGAGGAGAAGAGAAGAGAAGAGAAGAGAAGAGAAGAGAAGAGAAGAGAAGAGAAGAGAAGAGAAGAGAAGAGAGAAGAGGGATTGCTCTTAAGTCGTAAGAGTTACTGCTTGAATTATGGAACCGCACCGCCCCCACCCACAAGGGGCTCAATTGAAAAAGACACTGAAACTTGGCGGGGGGTGGAGGTAGGGGGCACAATCCGAGTCCTCTCTCTTCTCTTCTTGGGTGTCTTTCCCCCACCGAAGAGAGGGCAGTGTCCCCCAGTAGGACAAGAATGGGTGTCTGTGCCTGGTGTCAGTCACTTTAAGGGGCAGCTGCTCTCTGCCTTCCAAGTAATACTCAGGAGAGGGTTGGAAGAGCCTGATAAGATAAGAAATTGGAGTTGTCCGTGGAGATAAGGGAGGATGAACCTGAGATAGGTGGAGAGCAGCACGGTCTTGGAGATAGGATCCAGAGCCCTCGCCGGAGTTTCCTGCTCTTGGCTGTGGGCTGCTGGAAGTTACGAACGTGCCTGAAGCAGAATCAGCCTTGGAGCTCTTGGCGAAGTCAGACCCCTGACATTTGAAGTCCGTGCTAAACTTTTTGCCGGCAGGAATGACCCGTATGATTATAATTTCTTTAACCTTTTCTCATACATCTACTTGAAACAGTAATTTCTTTTTTTTTTTTTTTAAGATTTTGTTTATTTATTTGACAGACAGGGATCACAAGTAGGCAGAGAGGCAGGCAGAGAGAGAGAGAGGAGGAAGCAGGCTCCCTGCTGAACAGAGAGCCCGATGCGGGACTCGATCCCAGGACCCTGAGATCATGACCTGAGCTGAAGGCAGAGGCTTAACCCACTGAGCCACCCAGGCGCCCTGAAACAGTAATTTCTATAGCTTTTCTTTTTGTCCACTTCAATTTTTCCTATTTCGAGAATTGTTACTGGATCTAATAATACAGATTTGCACAGTTGACATGGAAAACGAGCCCTTTTAGCCACTGTGTATCTTTGAGTTGTTTAAAAGCATAGAGTTCTCCAGAGAAGCAGCTCGCTTACCCCTGTAGTTTGCATAGGCACCTACCTCCCTCTTTCTAGAGCTCTGTTTCTCTCTCCCATACTTGGTCCAGTCTAGCTATTCATATTTGCCCTCCAAGATGCAGCAGGGACAACCCTTCTTTCTAGAAGTCAGCAGGACATGAGCAGTTAGTTGAAGTGCCCCTTCTTGGTCAACCATGGCCCCTCTGCTCTCCTGTCACGTGATACTGTCTAAGCTAAGGTTTTGGGAGGTTGAGACCATGAACATATTTTTATATCCCCAGGACACTTACACCGTTCAATGAAGGAATTGGTAACCATTAAAGTAAGAACTTACTATAATCAGGAGGCTAAAGCGATCCCAGAAATGATCTTTCCTGAAGTCTTACTCCATCACAGAAAACAATTTCTTCTTAAAATGCACCCTTAGATTTTGTGCCTGCTCTATTCTGTTCATTTTCATTTATTCTTTGCATTTCTTATGTGCTTTTATGATGAATGACTTATTTCTCCACGATGTTACTTCTCCACTGTTGTCTGCTGCTGTGTGGGCTGCTACCTGCAGTTATATATCTGCAGTTAGTTGAGCGCTACGTGAAATTAAGGGTTTAATAAATGTTTTATAATATGATAATTAAGAATGGTGAAAATGATCATGGGTTATTACCACCCTTTGTGGCACCTCAGGTAGTGCTTTGCATAAAGCTAATGAGTATTAATTAAGTGAATGACTTATTTCCCTGTCAAGTCATTGGTTAGTACTAGAACCACGAGTAAAATATGGGTGTATTTACTTTCAGTCCCATCACCTTTGTGATGTTTTTCTTATAATACTGTATGATCTGGTACCAACTTTGATGCTTGAAGTACTTGATGCTTTTATCTTTACTGTGTTTTATTATCTTTCAGATGGCTCTAAAATAATTCCCAAAGTCACAGAAATAATACCTAAATATGGCAGCATAAATGGAGCAACAAGACTGACTATCAAAGGAGAAGGTATGGTTGGTTTTTCTTTTCTTTTCTTTCTTTTGTGGGGGGGTCAAGGTTGAGGGTTTTTTTTTTTAAGATTTTATTTATTTATTTGACAGAAAGAGAGATCACAAGTAGGCAGAGAGGCAGGCGAGAAAGAGGCAAAAGCAGGCTCCCTGCTGAGCAGAGAATCCAATATCAGGCTTGATTCCACGACCCTGAGATCATGACCTGAGCTGAAGGCAGAGGCTTAACCCACTGAGCCACCCAGGCACCCCATGAAAGCTATTAGGTTTTTAACAGAGTTTTAAAAGCCGTGAGAGAAATGCCCCAATTAAAACAAAACAAAACAACCACTCAGCTATTTCTTCCTGTCTGGAGACCTAAACTCCTTCAGATCCAGGAGCCATGGCTTGAGTTTAAGTACACAGACCCAGATGGCCTTTCGTTTTAAATACAAAACAAAACAAAACATTCTATTCTTAAGGCATTTTGGAAGAACCTCCTTATGAGTTTAACCCTAACCTTTGCTCTTTCATAGACTCTCTGAGTCACAGTGTATCCTGTGTCACTGGTGTCATGGTGAATTTCCAGTTTTCCCATCCGTCTCAATTTCCAAATGCTCCTAACAGAGCATCATGGAATAGTCAAGTCCTATTGGAATGGCCGATACCTGCATCCTCGCCGTGATTTGACTTCCCTCTTCTTGCCTTAACCATATACTATAGGTGACTAAAAATGTGTTAGCACCTGTCTTTCTAAAAAGCTGAATCTAAGACTATTTTATATAGATTTTCAGGGCTCATGATATATAGAGAATGTGTATAGAGCAATGTAATGAATTTGCAAAACAGACCAGACCTCCAAAACTCCATGAATGTGCTACTTGAACAAAATTTATTTGGAGGAACTGTATTCACATAATCAGAGACATCAGTGCTGTCTCTGACCCATACTTCATGTTTAGAATTGCATTGCAGAGCTAATTTATTAATCACACAAGAACATTTTCTATGGAACTGTAACTGCTGGATGATTACTTAAGTGTTGGTCCCGTAGGACTATAAAAATGTTTTATTTTTATAAAAGTCAGGATGAAAAAATTAAATGATAAAGAAATATTTGACTTAGAAAGTGAGTTCTCTGAGATTCCACTCTCTAGAAAGAACTACTGTTAGTATTTTGGTGATTCCACATGAGTTTTCCATTTCCACATGTCATATTCACTTTTACAGGCCAAAATTTGCTAGTGCATTACTTTGTTCTACAGGCTGTGCTTCAGGAGCCAAAGATCCATAATTTTGTAGTTATGATGCCCAAGTAAAGTGTTTTGAGCACTTTATTTCCATGATCATGGACATAATTGTGTCTCCAACTAAGAGGACTGATTTAATGAGGAGTCTTATCATTTTGATTATTAGTTCAGGAGTGTTTCTAAATTTATACCTGTATTTCTCAATTGTCTTTCTTAATAGTTCCTTTTACTGAAAAATATCAGTAAAATGGAAGGAGTAGAATCTTACTTTTTGGCTTTTTTCCCTAGATATTTCCCTATTACATATACTTTTGTCTACCTGAAGTGTTGAATTATATAGTTTTTATAATGTTTTGGGAAACCCAGGGACTTTGGTCCTGTCTGACTGGCTTTCAGGTCTGTCCTTGCCCCTTCCCACTCTGTGACTGAGGCAGGTTCCTCCCCTAAGCCTCAGCTTCCTCATCAGTAAAGTGGGGTATTAAGTCCTACCTGTTGGGGCTGTTGTGATGATTGAAAAGGATGATGTGTCTAAGGTACCCATAGATACTATCTGTTTCCTAAATTAGAGTTTTTTTATTTTTATTATTTTGTTTTATTTTTATCATTATCCTGCTCTTAGGTTATACGTTTGGTTTCATTCTTTAGAAATCATCCTTCACCACACTGCACTTTTCCTTTTCATTGTTTTGCTGTTATAACTTTTCGAGTTGGTTTGTACTCTCTCACCCTTGCATTTTTTTAAACTAGAGAAATCCAAACAGCCCCATGTGGTATATGGCAACCGCCGGCTTCAACTACACACATTTTCCATGATAGCAGCCTGGGCTGCTATCAGGAGAACCAGGTTTGCGTGCCTGGCAAGTCTTGTCTCCAGTTTTTCTGCAAAAGAAAAAAAAATACATCAATATGCCAGGAATTTCCATCTGAAAGCCTCAACCTTTTCTGTATCCAGGGTACACCCAACCCTTCCTGTAATCTTTGTCCCTTGGAGTACTTCCAGAGCTATCCTCTTTATACCCAATTTTTTATTTAGAATTATATTTTATTTTGAAATTCTTTTAGGAGGTGATTCCTTTGTGCGGCTTTTTAACTCTTTGGAATTAGCTAACAAGTCAGAAATATTTCTATAATTTTTTAAGCAATATTTGTAATGAGAATATTTATAAATCCTATTGATTTGGCTCATGTTTTTACTTCAGGGAGATAGGTCTATATATATGACATAAGTATGTAAAAATATATATGACATTAAATATAGGTATGTGACATTAAAAATATATATGGCATTAAAACAAAGCCAAAAACAATACCATCTTTTGTTGGTTTAAATTTTTTTCAATTGTATTTGTCTCAGGAATGCTGAGATGCAGATCTGTGTTAACGTATCAATTTTGTGACATGTGCCTAAGAGGAAAATAAATACATGTATCACATCCTGAGCCACCCCACAAGTAAAACTTTCCTTAGTTAGTTGCCAGCAGCCCTCTGTGTATTTCAAACTCAGCATGAACACCAAAGATAAGCACAGTTGGCAAAAGGAAAGGGCAGGTTTACAAGTAACTTGCTTTTCTGTGTTTTCCTGTATCTTTTCAAAATTCCATTTTAGCAGTAACTGCTGTCCTAGAATCAAAACCACAGATCCAATGCAAGTGTCTTTCACACGTCAAATTGATGCTTATATTTGTACTTTAGCCTATATTTGATGAGCTCTGTTTGGTTACCGTTTAAGCCTAGAGGAGAAAGTGGTGTTTATTAAAATCCCTACCCTTTGTTGAGTTTCTGCTTACTTTTTCTACCTATCATGGATAGGAGAAGTGTTAAGAACATGGGTCTGGAGGAACTTATATAGGGCAATGGCTAATAGCTTTATAATGTATGTTTTTAAATATTGTTTATCTCCGAATATCACAGGTGCCAGGTTGACATTGCCAACCTGAATTCAAATCCTAGCCATAACACTTACTAGTTCTGTGTTATTTTTAAAAAGGGATATTAACACTGAACTTAAATCTCAGGATTTTTGTGACCAGTAATAAGAGCAAATATCAACCGAGCTCTTAACATAGGAGCCAAGTATTATGTTATGCAATATATATAACCTCATTTCGTATTCCTAACAATCCAATAAGTGGGTAATTATGGTAATTTTCCATTTTATTTTATTTTATTTTATTTGAGAGAGAAAGAGAGATAGAGAGAGCACAAACAGGGGGAGTGCTGAGCAGGGACTCGATCCCAGGACCCTGGGATCATATCCTGAACTGAAGGCAGACACTCAACCGAATGGCCCACACATGTGCCCCCTGGTCATTTTTCTAATGAGAAGATAAAAATGAGAGAGTTCATCTCTAAAATTTGAGTGCCTGAAGTCATACAGCAAGGATGTGCAGGAGTGGGATGCGAATCCAGAACGTTAGGGTTCCTTTAAAGAGCACCATCCCAAAGAAGCAGCTTTACGAGAGCTAGAGTTTTAGGGGTGTTGGCATTTGGTGAACATCTGGTACCATGAAGTCCTTAAACTAGGCAATGTTCGTGTTTTTAATGGACCTTTTTAGAACGCTGAAAATGTTCAATAATTTAAAAAGCAGTCACACCACAGATGTCTAGCGATCCCAATTCAGCCACTTCAACTAATAAAGGGTTTTTTTTAATTTTTAAAAAAAGATTTTATTTATTTATTTGACAGACAGAGATCACAAGTAGGCAGAGAGGCAGGCAGAGAGAGAGAGAGGAGGAAGCAGGCTCCCTGCTGAGCAGAGAGCCCGTTGTGGGGCTCCATCCCAGGACCCTGGGATCATGACCTGAGCCGAAGGCAGAAGCTTTAACCCACTGAGCCACCCAGGTGCCCCTAATAAAGGTTATTTAATATGAGCCTATAAGGTAAGAGTGATTGTTTTCTGAAACATACTACAAAACTTGACAATATTTTTTTCTAATATAAATAATATATATACATTGAATTTAGAGTTAAATCTACATCTCTGAGTTTAACATTTTTTCTGGCTTACTGATTTTAATTTTATTGTACTGTGGAACAATGTGGATTGTAGGTAATTAAGTGCTGAAATTCAAATAACTTATGAATTTATATTGATAACCTGGATGCAAAGGAAAAAATTTCATAACTTCAAAAATATTGTTAGTCATCAATTTGGCAACAGTGGTGTTTTACTGTTAAGCACTTGCAGTATTTAGAGAAAAGTAACATTTAAAAACGCACATGCTTTTAGGACTCAGGATTTAGGAATTTTAGATTTTGAAGTGAAAATTATTTCTTTACTAACTTAACTTTATTCTAGAAAATATTATAACATCAGCAACTTCATAGATTTATTCTGCATATTAGAATACTATTAAGTATCTTTTAAACATTTTTATTAGGAGAATATTTAGTTATAGGGTTTAATCAATAGAATAATATCCAATTAATCTTAACCATGCATTTTATTTCTTGGGTTTATTTTGAAATTGAATGTTGTTCTAGCAATATAAAATACTTTTATGTGGCATAAAATTACTTAATGGATATTTAACTACTTCCAAATCTAGTTTTGAATTTTCAGGTATTTATAGTAAGATTAAAATAATTTTCATCAATTAAAAAATAATTTTCTGCTCTGTTTCACATCATCTGTTTCTCTGGTTCTGTTGAATCACACCCATTAGCATGCAAACAGACTGCTATTTCACCAACCTGAAAAAAAGCAAGAGCAAAATCATCAAGCTTCCTCTTGTTCCACCCCCTTCTACCTTCCCCCATGCCTCTGCTTCCATTGATAGTAAAATGCCCCCAAAAGAGACCAGTATTTGTTCCTTTCGCTGGTTATCCTCCGATCTTCTCTTGACCCCATATCAATCATGTATCCATCACTCACTGCTGTCTATACTCTCAGAGTAGTTTATACTCTTTGTCTATGCTCTCAGAGTAGCAGCTAGTGACTCTTGGCAAGCCTAAGTCACACCATGCTATGCTTCTGTTTGGGAAGCCTCCAGTGCTCTCTACTCATAAAAATAATCTGAATGCCCTCAATTTTTGGTCTCATCTCCTACCACTCTAATTTTCCTCACACATATTTCTCCAACCATGCTTGCTAGTTCTTGAATCAAAAAATATGCTCCCACCACAGGGCCCAGAAGAGCATGTTCCCTCTATCTAAAATGCACTTGCCATAGGTATTCTCCGGGCTTACTCCTTCCAGAATATTTCCTTGACCATTTATGTCACATGCCTCCTCTCTCCCAGGAATAGGGGTTGGGAAATCACAAACAAGAAAGTCCTGAAAAGAGGCATGTGAAGGTGTATGAGCACATTGTATGAACACAAACCATTCAGGTCTAGGTCTCAAGTTAATTCCTGCAAGAGAGGATCCCCCACAGAGGAAACAGAAACACCAGGTTGATTGAATGACTCATTCAGGAGCTTCTCTCTTTGGCTTCCTCAGAGCTTGTACAATGGGTTCAGGAATAGAGGGGCCATGGGGTGACGGCTGTGCAGGGTTAACACCATGGACTTCCCTTCTCCAAGGCTAAGCTATCCACTGCAGTTGCTGATCCCTGACCTGATCAACACTGAGCCCTCAGGAGGGGCCATTCCCCAAGAAGTATACCGGTTGCTAAGGGACAAATTGACTGGATTACTCTACTTCTTTCATGGAAAGAACAGAGATTCATTATTGCTGGAACAGATACTCCAAATACAGATTTTTGCCTTCTCCATCCACAGTGCCTCTGCCAGCCCCATCTTCCGAGAGCTCCCAGAGTCTGAGTTAATGCCAGGAGCATCTATAAAATAGTGCCTCAGAACAAGAAACGCATTTCACAGAGAAAAAGTTGTGATTATGGGCACACGACCACAAAACCTGTGTTACTCTGAAACACGTGGCCTAGTAGAATGATGGAATGGTCTATAAGAGGCAAGCCTAAGATCCCAGCCTGGGAACAGCATCCTGTGGGATAGGATGCTGGCCTTTATCATATGCCATATGCCTTCATCCCATGGCAGATACATGCTCCAATGTCCTGACAGACAGAGCACATGGAGCTGGAAGGGAACAGTTTCCCTCACTCATTATCACTCCCAGTGATCTGCGAACTGCATATGTGCTTTCTGCCCTTGCTGTTTTAGATTCTGCTGGATTTGGGGTCTGAATTTCCAGTGAGAGAATGCTTTGGCCAGGGATGACTTCCAGTGAATGGGAGCTATCACTATGAACTGATCACTTTGAATTTATCAAACATCATTAGTAGCCTACCAGAGATAATCAGTTCTGATGATCATGAAGAGAGAGGGTTGCTTTACCTAATGGAGATAGGGAAGAATATGTCTGAAATTCAGGGTATTCGTGAGGGCATCTCTTGGCTTCCATGTCCAGTGGAAACAATTATAGCATGAATAGGCAATTGTAGCAACCACAACTTAACAAGGGTAAAGCAACAACCAAGGGTCCAGATCTTCAGGATGAAGGCTAGTGTCACTCCTTCAACTTAAGTGCTGGCTAAGGCAAAGGAAGTCTACATGGGTGGTAAAGAGGGGCTACCGTCACGATTCATTATAGCCTCAGGAGCAGTTGTGTCTTGTCCCACTAACTCTCTTGTATTAAATCTTTAGCAGAGCTTTTGCCTGGTTACCACCGTGGAGAATTGATAATGAATTATATTTAAAATGTGGAGCTAGGGGGTGCCTGGGTGGCTCAGTGGGTTAAAGCCTCTGCCTTCAGCTCAGGTCATGATCCCAGGGTCCTGGGATTGAGCCCCACATCGGGCTCTCTGCTCAACAGGGAGCCTGCTTTCCCCTCTCTCTCTGTCTGCCTCTCTGCCAACTTGTGATCTCTATCTGTCAAATAAATAAATAAATAGTCTTTAAAATGTGGGGCCAGGGTGCCTGAGTGGCTCAGTGGGTTAAGCCGCTGCCTTGAGCTCAGGTCATGATCTCGGGGTCCTGGGATCGAGTCCCACATCGGGCTCTCTGCTCAGCAGGGAGCCTGCTTCCCTCTCTCACTCTCTGCCTGCCTCTCTGCCTACTTGTGATCTCTGTCTGTCAAATAAACAAATAAAATCTTTTAAAAAAATAAATAAATAAAAATAAATAAAATGTGGGGCCAGAGCATGTCCATATGGTGCAGTCAGTTGCCTCTAAGGGAAGCCTTTTATACTCAGCTTCACAATCTCTTGTTCTCACCTCGAATTCTAACCACAGCCATGACAGATAGTCCTCCCAAGACTGTGACCCAGTCTGTGCTCGCAGCTTTTGCCTTCTGTTCCCATAGCACGTCTTTGTCTACCGTCCCAGGGCTTCACTGATGCAGTGACTTGAGACATTGAAACCCCTAAGGTATGTGGACGACATATGTGCAGCCTGAATGTTCAGGAGAAGCTATTTCCCCTGGAGAAACCTCAGTTAACCCCCTGGACAGGATTTGATGAAGAAAGGTTTGATTCTTTGATTCTGAGAGGCAGTCCATATTTTTCTTGGAAGTTTCCAGCAAGGTTGTGCTCCAGCTGTGCTCACAGCCCAGGTTGTCTTTCTTTAGGTCTTACTCTCTTTTGCCCCAAAAGGGTCACCACTCAAATAAACCATATGCTTGCAAGTCCTCACCTCAGATTTTGCTTTATAGGAACTCAAGGGAAAGATCCCATCTCTTATACTGTTCCCATCTCTCTTTGCAGTCCATCTGGCCTCCTTTGTTTCATAGTAGTTAACCTCAGCAGACATCGACTCTGATGGGGAAGGAGGAGAGAGGATTTTCTCCAGCCCTTTATACCCTACCTCTGGAATATAAGCTATTTAATTCTGTGCCTGGCAAATAATAGGTTCTCGAACATTACTTTTGTGAATAAATGAGTTGAAGGTGAATTTTTATGCTTCCAAAACGGATTACAACCATAAGGATAAATACAAAGTAGCTTAACTGCTAACTTATTTACTTACGAATATTCCTTATTATTTATTGATGATTCAGGACCAAATGACGATTGTTAGATCTTGGAGAAGAGAATTCTTTTAATAATAATTCAGTGTTTTTACTTTTCCAGGTTTTGCTCAAGCAAACCAGTTTAACTATGGAGTTGATAATGCTGAGTTGGGAAACAGTGTGCAATTAGTTTCTTCTTTCCGATCGATTTCTTGTGATGTAGAAAAAGATTCAAGTCATTCAACTCAAATTACATGCTATACTAGGTATGTTTTATAATATGTTTAATAAGAGCATTTTTTTCATACACAGATTGGTATTATATAGTTTTTTATATACTCTAGCAATTATATTTTCTAATGATCAGCTATTTTTTTGTTTCATGATGTTCAGACTATCTTATAGCTTTATTTCATTCATTTGTAATGCTCTTTCCATGTATTGGCACAATAAAATAAACTCCATATCCTTTTCCAGGTTATTAGAGCTATTATCTTATCATTATTGATCTATTTCAGAAGACAAATGGCTACTATTAAATTGTAATGATGCTCCTCAAAATATCAAAATTATGCTTTCCTGTCCAGTTTGATTAATTTCCTTCAAAATCTTGACATATTCATTAAGATTAAAGATGACCATTTTGTAGAGTGACATTTCAAGTTCTTTACTATCAGTCCAGAATGATGTTTGTTATTAACAACTTATGGGAAAAATTAATCATTTTAAATGGTAACTTTTAATAATAAAACAGGTAGCACATATTCCAGAGGATTTCATTTTTATCAAGCTTATTGGCTGTTTCAGCAGCAAAAGCTCTCTTAGAGAGAAATTTGATCAGAATTTAAAAAACAAAAAACAAAAAAAGAAACAACAAAGCATAACATGACTGTACCAAGGTGATGTATTACTGTTTTAAGTGAATCTTCAGACTTTTGTTATTGTATTTGTTTTCCTTTTCAGTAAATACCAGTGCACTTAGAATAAGCATTTGCCTGCGGTCCATGATGTTAGAATCTGCAGTACAGAGTTCAGGATGGAGAGCCTCCATAATTTAGAATGAAACTCTTATCATTTAGAATTCTAATAATATAGAATGGAATTTAGCTGTACATTGATTAGAATTTTAGGCACTTTTTTTTTTTTTTTTCCAAAATGACTTGTAGTCTGGGGCAGTATTTTTCCTTAATAGCATACATTAAATAAAAGGGTCATTGCATTCCTTACATGTTCTTCATTTGCTTTGCAGAGCAATGCCAGAAGATTCCTACACTGTGAGAGTCAGCGTGGACGGGGTTCCTATTACAGAAAGTAATACCTGCAGAGGTCGCATCAAGAGCTGGGAATGCACCTTCAATGTATATGGAATCTCCTCTTTAACTTTTGGATGATCGGTCTTCTGCTTACTTTCTTGCTGAACTGGCCTTTTATTTTTTAATTTTACCGATTGTTATCTATTTCCATGTTAAAAAATATTCTCGCATGTAGCGAAGGATAACTTCACTCAGTTTTAATCATCTTCTGTGGCAGTGGAATCTCTTTTCTCATATCTTATTTGTTTCCCTCTTTAATTTTATTAATGACTTAAACTTTTATACATTAAATTTTTTTCTTGCTCATGCTATTTTTTCTCTTTCTGCATTTGTACTCTGAGTTTGGTTTTCCTTTTCTTATCTTCATGGCACTCACCTTCATTTTAAATAGGATCATAACTCTTTTTCCTTTCTTTATAATTTGTGATGCAATGAGATAAAATATGACTGCACATAGCATTGAAGTCATTCAAAATGTAGTTATCCTACATGTAGATATTTACAATAACAAATTTCTTCTAAGGTCCATCCCATATATTTCTAAAAATTTTGTCTATCAAAAGTATTAGAGTTTCCATCACCCTCGTGGGCTCCCTGGGATTCTCCTCTCTCCCTATTCCCATTTGGTGTCACAGTTCTTAAGAATTTTACCTGCATTGCTTTAGAAAATTATCACTAGCTTCATTACTAAAGCTTACTTTGATGGTCTTTTTCCAGGTTTTGTTTCTGTTTTGCAATGTGCTTTGTTATTTTTTCTTCATAGGCTTAAATAAAAGAAGGCCTTCTGTAATTTTATTCCCTCAAATTCCTGCTACCAGAGAGCCTTATTACTAGAGTTTGACATATGCTGATAACAAAGGAAGATAGACTATTAAAGTTCTGAACTAAAAACACTAACAGAGAATTTTTAGTGGATAAGGAAAATATCTTGAATAAGCAGAATAATAATATTCTAAACTTTATTTTTATACTTTATGTAAAAGGAGGTATTTTGACAGTTATATTATAGAATTATTTAAATGTAAATAATCTAAGAACCAGAGATATTAGCTTATTGACAGTATTATTTTACAGGCAAGAAGTTTCAGAACCCCAATGATAACGAACATCACACCTTTATCTGGAACTCCAGGTCTGTTATATGACAGCTGATATAATATCTTTTTTGGTTTGTGGTCATTAATTTAATTTTAAGTATATAAAATTAGTATATCTGATAATTTAGAAATAACATATTTCTGATTGTATAGTAATTCCCAATATTATTTCAAAAAATGATTTTCAGTGGTTATATCTGAATCTGCTATAAAGTATTTTACTATCCCCCTATTGGACATTTAGCTGGTTTCCACTTCATTATAATTATAATTATAGCAGTTTATAATCCCAAAAGGAATATGTGAGAATGCCCTTTTCTATATCCTTGACAATTTTAGGGACTAATTTTTTCAGGCATTTATGTGAAAAATGTAGTAGCTTATTTTTAATGTTTCTAATTCTTAATTTATACAATTAAATTTACTTATTTATATATATTTATTGACCCTTTGTATTTCTTCTTTTATAATTACTTGTTCATCTCCTTGGTTTTAACTTAATGCTAGTCAGTTTTCATATTCAGTTATAAGAATTCTTTATATTTTAAAGATATTAATTATTTGTATGTCATATATGTTAGAAATATATTCTCAACTTACCATTTGCTTTTAAATTTTATTAATGGATTTATCTGTCATTCAGACATTTTAAATTATTTATATTAAATTAATCTATAGATTTTAATTCTTGTTATTTCTTCCTTCATTTTTATGCTATAGAAGACCATACCATCCCAATAATATAAGTATTATATAAATTTATACTTAATTATAAGAGTTTTTATGGTTTTATTTTTATATTTAATTTTTGTTTCTCCTAGGATTTATTCACTTTTTGGGTATAGAGTAAAGTGGGATCTTATTTGTTTATTCAAATATATCTTTCATGACCCAAGCAATATTTATTGAATAATTCATTGTTTTCCATGAAAAACTTCTTTAATTTAAAAATACTTATAAATATTGCTTTAATACTATACATACTCATGTTTTATTGTGTTTGTTAGAATGTTCAGCACAGTGTTAAATAATAGTGATGAACATGGGGTATAAGTGTCTGGATCCTGGTTTCATGAGGAATACCTCTAATGTTTTGGTATTAAGTGTTGGGTGTATGGGTAGGTAATCTTATACAGAACTGTTTGTTTGTTTGTTTTAGGCACATTAATAACTATCCAAGGCAGAATCTTCACTGATGTCTATGGAAGTAATACTGCATTAAGCTCAAATGGGAAAAATGTTAGGATTTTGAGGTAAACTTTTGATGTGGAAACATATTCTTATCACTCAGGTGGGGTATGGTATTCCACAAACAATGGGCTCAATGATGATATTAAACATCACTACAGTGTGAGGGGATTAATCGTGTATTTTCAGCCATATTATAGGAAGAAAAGGAGACTATTGGAAGATTCATTGACATGGAAGCAGTGACCAAATGCCTTTCTTTTTTGGTCTGGCATAATTCTTTCGTTTTCTGTGATAGATTTTATTAATAGAAAGCACACGGAGACAAGCACAATAGTCATTGAGTTAGTTATAGAATTTTATTGCTGAATAACTTTGTTACTAATCTACCTCATTTTGCATATATATGTAACTATGTAGCCTGGAGGTCCATAGCTTAGTCAAGATCTGAGAACCAGAGTCTCCTGACATGCAATTTGGCTTTTTTTCTTCTACTGCAGTTACGTGTGGGAGAGTGCTGAACTAAAAATGGTCAGTAATTTACTAACAGCCTCAGGTTTGAACACTCGTTCCTCCATTTACCAACTATGGATTAGACAGTAACATTGGCTAGTTACCTCATATCAAAAGATAATTGTCCACATTTTGGATTGGAAGCTAGCTTGGTCACTCATCTTTTTGTAGCATAGCTGTGGTTTTCTGAGTGCTGTCTTGATAGACTGAGAGCTGTGCTCATTCCCCATAGAAGGAAGTACAGAATCAGCTTTCAGAAGGCTCTAGGCATATGAAATACAGGTGTAAAATGGATAAATAGATAAATTAGCTAACAGTTCATACAACAATTAGAGAATTTTTTTAACTACTAAAAAGGTAATATATATGTATGTGTGTGTATATATATATATATATACACACACACACACATACACATATATAATTTTGTAAACCAAGTAATTTGGAAGGTTTTACCAAATGAAATCAAGGTAATTTAGGTGGCATTCAATTAAATCATATTTGTATGCATCTATAATATTGTGGAAATGTTTGTATTGATTCCTTACATATATTAAGTACTAAATAGAGAAATGTTAGCATAAATAAAGATTTTGTTTGCCTCCATATAGTTGAATGTTATGAATGGTTTATATTCTACTTCTTAGATCCTTAGATCCTTAGATCATCCTTTGCTATAATAATGCAAAGGAAACTTAATCTTTAAGGACCTTTCTCCCTCACCCTACCCACTGTAACTGAAATTTACTTCTGTTTCGTAGAAACTATTTTCAGCATAGAAATTATTTCATAAAGTCAAGAATTGCAGTCAGCAGGGACCTCAGAGTTCAGGCTACCTGGCCCATGTACTCCGAAACCCTGAGATAATATATATAAATGCACAAGAACTTTCACACATCTATTAATGTGAGAGGCGAAGGCCTTAGAACTGTGTCTGTCCCATTTCTACCATCTTAATTGTGACACTAGGCATTTCAGGCATTTCACTAGGCCTGAATCCCATTAGCAGGGAGCAATGGACCATGTACTGGGCAGGAAGCAGGAAGTCAGGGACCCAGAGTGTTCAAGCTGCTTCTGCTTCTCATACATCTTGTCAAGTCAGCCTCATCTCCAAATCCAGACCAGGTACAAATTATAGAGGACATGCAAATACCAAAGGGTTTCGTGCCCACTAAAGAGATTTTGGTCTAAAAGATACAATAAGAAAAACAACAACAACAACTATATATATATATATATATATATATATATACACACATATATAACTATATAACTATATATAATTATATATATAATTTATAATGTATTATTATATATTATATAATAATTATATAATAATATATATTATATAATTATTATATAATATATAATAATACATTATTGATTATATATAATTATTAATTATTAATTATATAATTAATTATTATAATTATATAATTATATAATTATATAATAATTATATAATATTTATATAATTTATATAATTTATATATTTATATATTTATATGATTTATATAATTATATATAATTATAATATTTATATAATTATTATAAATTATATAATATAATTATATAATTATATTATAATTATATAATTATAAATATAATATATAATAATACATTATATATTATATATATAATTATATATAGTTATATGTGTGTATATATATATAGCACCAAAGCCTTTGGTATTTGCATATATATACATATACATATGTACGTATATATTATATATGTTATATATACTATATATGTTATACATATATATATGCATATATACATATATATACATACACATATATACATATATCCATACGTACGTATATACATATATATGTATGTATGTGTGTGTGTGTGTGTGTGTGTGTGTGTGTGTGTATATTTGGCTAGACACACACATATATACATGGCAAAACAGTGTAGTATTGCCATTGTCAGGCAAACCCAGACCACTGTGGGGCTTATGGGGTGTAAGTAAGAGCACCGCTGGAGCCCAGCTGTCTGGGTTTGAATTCCTGCTCTATTCCTTACTGCCTATAGGCTTGAACAAGCAACTTAACCTTCTTGCCTCAGTTTTTCGTCTATGAAACGGAAGGGTAAAATGGTTGTAAGGATTAAACATAGCAAGTGCCATTGTTAGCTGCTAAATTTATTATTTAGGCGCAAGAAAGCGGGAGTTTAGAAGGAGACTATGAATCCATAAATCTCTATAATGGGTACAGTAACGCAGTGTACTTGCATCACAAACCTAATGTAATAATAAATGAAAGGATTTGTGCGTACACGTTTATTCAAACATTTAAAGTTCTCCGCAAATGGAAGTTCTTACTTTTTAGGAGTTCAGGTTTGTATCTGCAGTTACTTTTGAATCTGGGATTTGTTGGCTCAGAAGCCAACAAATTTATTTGTTGTTGTTTATTCTGAGTGTGGCAAGCACAGGACCTGTGGGTCCTGCCTGCAAGTTTTCAATGGCATCAGGTTTGAACACCCCTAAAGCCGTAGCAGACCTGGTCAGCTGGGGAACTCTGAAGGCAGTATTTCTCCGCAGCCGAATCCTGCCTCTTCTCAGCTCCAGATTTCTGTTTCAAAGGCACTGAGGATATTAGTTGCTCTCTTCATCCTAATTATTCCGTGGGGCTTGGCTATGGCCCTCCTTTAATTCCTGCCTATAGTTTGAAACTCACTGTGTGTTACAAATCATAAAACTCTGTTTTGTATTTGAGTTCATTGATCTGCAAGTAGAAGGGTCCCCATTAGCTATTTCCACATTGTCTCTTCCTGTAGTATTATCACTTTCTAACACACCAAATATCCTATGATTATCATACCTATTATCAGGTCTCCCCTCCCCTGCATTAGAATGTCAGTCCCACAAGGGCAGGATTTTGTTTTCTTCCCTGATGTGTGCCAGTATCTACAGCAGAGACTGCAACATAATAGGTAATATAATAGGTGTTTGTTGAATGAATGTGTGATAGATAATAATAAGTGATTGAGAGAAAAATATAAGGTGTTAGTGAACTTGGTGGGAAGAAAGCATTTTGAAATGATTTACTAAACATAACTTCATCTTTTCCAATAAAATATTTATACAGAGTTTATGTTGGAGGAATGCCCTGTGAACTTCTCATACCACAGTCTGATAATTTGTAAGTTACTCAAATAATTTTCTTTAGAAAATAAATAGAAGATATAAACATACCAGTTTAAGTAGTAATGTCTAGCAATACTGTATAGCTGAATCCTTTAAATACAGAATAAATTATAATGTTTTATATAGTAAGTTAGTAATCATTTATATAGGTAGATGTAACCTGATATCCCCTACTGTCTCCAGTGGAACACAATATGAAATGTTATTTAGATTATTATGTTTTGAGATATTTTGAGAAATATCTTTATCGCATAATTGTTTCACTTGGTATTATTTAAAAGTATCTAAGAGGAATATCAATGGTGGTAGCCAAATTAACTACAAAATATTTAATGGTAAAAGGAAGCTTTATGCAAGTATCTCCAACCGAGGCTGGGAAAAATTTTCACAGAAATTTTTGTTGTAGGGACAGTTTCTAACCTGATACATGTTCAAAGTCCATAAGGTGTTTTTAAGGGAAACAGTAATTTACTTACTTAATTAATTTATTTGCCAATAAGTACATCTTTGTTATATAAATACTTAAGAAGGGAAACAGTATTTTAGAACTGTAGTGTCAATATAAACTTTAAAATTAACATATATATTTTGTTAGGTACGGTCTAAAATTAGATCATCCAAATGGAGACATGGGTTCTATGGTGTGTAAGACGACTGGAACTTACATTGGTAAATGTTGATCACCATTCTTCCTAATTCTCAGAAATGCCTGACTGTTTCCTTGTTTTGTATTCTCTTAGATCTCCCCGGCAGCTTTATCCCTTTCTTTAAAATTAACATTTCCTCTTTACCTTGGCTTCTTTTCAGTTTCATGTAAGCATGTATAAATTACTTTTTTCCTAAGGTTTACGTTTAAGATAAACTTCTTCAAATTTCTTTTCTTCTCTTTTTTCTTTTTATTCTTCTGTCATCCAGAAAATTCCACTTACTAATTTAGCTGTTTTCCCTGTAGTCTTAATTTTATGTTGTTTCTTCCCCCTTGTTCTGTGTACTCCAGGCACTTATACCTTATAGTCCTTTTTTTTTTTTTCCAGTGTTATGTTGACATCAATCATTATATGAGTTTAAGTCATATAACATGATGGCTTCATTTACGTATATTGTGAAAGGATTCCCGCAATAGGGTCAGCTAGCATCGATCATAATCTTTTAGTTCTAGAATGGACTTCATTTTATTTTGTCTCAGAGCCTTTTGCAAGCCTCCCATTCTGAGAATTTCAGAAAAAAAGTCATGTCATTGAAAAAGCCTTCCCTAATGCCCTGCCTTCCACTCTCCAAGTTCACTCTCCTTTTCTTTGATAGCTTTATCATGGTTTTTTTTTTTAAGATTTTATTTATTTATTTGTCAGAGAGAGAGAGAGCAAGCGAGCACAGGCAGACAGAATGGCAGGCAGAGGCAGAGAGAGAAGCAGGCTCCCTGCCGAGCAAGGAGCCCGGTGTGGGACTCGATCCCAGGATACTGGGATCATGACCTGAGCTGAAGGCAGCTGCTTAACCAACTGAGCCACCAAGGCGTCCCTTTATCATGGTTTTTAGTTCTCTCTGTCACTGCTCTTGATTGACTGAATCCCCCCCCCACCACCATGCTCAGTTAGGAAAAGAGCAATCTTGTGCTCACCCTGCATGGCCCAACCCCCCAGCAGAGAGTCTCCTCTGATTAAGTAGCTGTTGAAAGAATGAAAGAAATTTGAGGGCAGATGGTTATGTTTATGTTGTTTTTATCATTCTTCATTCATTATTATATTTCATCAAGTTTTTCTACTTATAGCCTTGAGACATCTTCGTATGTGTATTTTAAAATGCCAGACACTTGTTTCAGATAGTTTCATTGTCATGTCTTTAAGGATTAATAAATGGTTGTATAATTACAGTTTTAATTTTAAGTTTCTTTGCTTTTAAATCAGCTTTATAATGCATAGTTCTTGTTCTCCTGTGATTGGGAATTTAATTAATTGTGTATTTAATTAATTCCAGGTCATCACAATGTCAGCTTCATCTTGGATAGTGATTATGGAAGGTGGGTCATTTTGTAAATAATAATTTCCATAATGGATTCAACTGGGTAAATAAAATAAAAGTATATGTTTACTTTGTGCTATAGATCCGGAGATTAAAAAACTAATCACTTCCTTCCCCCAAATTAACATTTAAGGGGTCTATCACTCCCTTTCTCTACTTTGTGCCTCAGACACAGCCTTTCAACTGTTGGGAACTTTAGCATTACCTAAACAACAAATCAGTTTTTTTTTTTTTTAATATTTTATTTATTTATTTGACAGACAGAGATCACAAGTAGGCAGAGAGGCAGGCAGAGAGAGAGGAGGAAGCAGGCTCCCCGCTGAGCAGAGAGCCCAATATGGGGCTGGATCCCAGGACCCTGGGATCATGACCTGAGCCGAAAGCAGAGGCTTTAACCCACTGAGCCACCCAGGCACCCCAACAAATCAGTCTTTGATTGTGATATTGAAAGGGTTCTTTTTATGTCTTACAGCTCTTCTAACTTAATTGTCATTCTTTTGATAACCAAATAGTTCAGTTTTGATTTGAACTAATGTAAGAATAAATTAAATCCCATGGTTAATACCTGATGAAAATGTTCATTTAAAGTATCAAGACATATGGAATGATGAAAGATAGTAGTTACAGCTCACAATTGTCCTTCTTAGCACCATATGTTAATAACTTCTATTCACAATTTTTTAATAAAGCTAGAAATCGGTTCCAGATAGCCTACATCCTAATTTCACTAAGAGAGATTACCATATGTTTAAGAAATACCAGAATATGCAAATCTCAACACATGTTGCAAACCTCCTATCATAGATAATTGTATTACAGAACATTTCGTGAGAGGCATGGTACTAAGCACTTCAGGTATATTGTCTGGTTGAAGACTCCCAAAGATTCTATAAAGTTGAGTGTTATCATCCCCCCTGTGTTGCACACTGGGAAAAGTGAGATTCAGGAAAGTTGAATAATTTGCCCATGGATATCCAGGTAGTTGGAAGAACAGCCGAGCTCCAGACCCTGAGCATTTCTTCCAGGGCTCTGCCAAAGTGATGAAGTTTTAGAATATAAGTGAGGTTCAATGCGATGAGGTCCAGAGCCGATGACCAAGAAAGAGTTCTTGAGACCTCTTTGGTGCAGAATGGTGGTTTATTAAAGCACGGGGACAGGACCCGTGGCCAGGAAGAGCTGCTATCCCGGGGTTGTGAGGAATGGTCCATTACATACTTGCAAGTTGGGAGGGGGTCAGGAATAGCATAAGTCTCTAAGGAATTTTGGAAGCAAGGTTTGCAGGACCTTGTGGGGCTAGCTGTTGTTGGGAAAAGGTCATATTACCATCTAATAGGACCTTAGTCATGAGATCCTTCAGATATATATATATATATCGGTGGGCCATACGCTTGGGGATGATTGCCAGCACGTATCTTGGAGGGTTTAGAGATAAAGGAAGTTTCCAAAGCAATGTTTATATATTAAAGTAGACCCACAGGATCCTGTTTGGGGGTGAGAGGGGGTCAGACTAGGATTGCTTTTTGCTCTTAGCAAAATATTCAGGTGGAGGTAGTTGAGTGCCTAGAGGAATGTCACTCTGCTTGTTTCAAGGACTTGTCAGTGGGCTCTAGATAGGAAGGAAATTTAATAACTTTTCTTCTGCCTCTGCTTCCACATCAGAGGGTCTCAGCCATAGAACCACATCTCCTTACTACTTAACATCCTGACACAGGATTCTTTAAGCATGGTAGGGTTACAGCTCTTTTCTGTGCATTTGCAAATGTATGGGGGGTATTTGTTGGCTGTCATAGTAACTGGGGCATGCTAATGGCTTTTCTTGGACAGGACTGAGATGCTCCAAACCTAAATGAATTATTCTGCCCAAAAATGTGATAGTGTGTCCCTATGAGAAAATGAGCTGATTAATAGAAATCCAAATAAATCACAATATTTAGCCATCCAACACTAATATATCTGTAGTAGATCAATGATAGGATATATCTGTGGATTTTTTGTGTTTGTTTCTGAAGAGAGATAAATGATTAGAAAAGATTGAAAAAGATTAAAAAGATTGAGAATAATGGTAATATAACAATCAAAGTAGATGTTATTCCTGGTTAATGTTCACGGACTGCAAGAGAAGGATGATACTTGGTCCCTGCGTGCATGCGGCTGCTATTGGGGTGGTGAGCCCAAATCCATCGTCATTGTATTTGAGGATCTTCTGGTTCCAGACACCTAGAGGCAATAGGTTATAACAAAATGATGACTGGGTTGCACACTTTCTTATAGACCAATGTAGACTGGACAAAAACCCATGAAGAATATTATAACTCAAGGGCAAACCATTGTGGATGGTATGTAAATGGTATAAGATTCACCTTTGTGATTTACATGGGACAAATGACTTAGAGTCTCATGATTTACCAGTTATTTTCTGCAAGGACTCACCTACACACATACAACTTGATACGAATAAGGCAATAGGATTTTGTTGAAAATATTAGAAAATCATGTTAGAAGCAATAGTTATTGAGTGTTAAATGATTTCCTGAACTACGTATACTTTTTATTTTTAATGCACTCATTGTCGTTCTTCTTCAGGTGAAAAAGATGAATTCTTAGTTCTCAGTCTGTATGAAAGGTACTAATCACCAAATCCATCATATATTTCTCAAAGAAATGATTATCCAAAAATAGGTTTGAGCGATCAAGCTTGAATGTGATTGATAAGTATATATAAATCAATGTGTTGCATTCACATGCTGTGAAACTTTCCATTTTAAAAAGCCAGCAAACTTGCACATAATATAGGCAAAAATATAGCTTAAAATAGCTGGTTCTGTGATCTTGACTTATAATTCTTTTTCTTAAAGCCAGTGGCTGTTCTTTTGTATTAATGTCTCAGAACTGAGGAAACTGTGTTTCTATATAAAACAATCATAGGAATTTGAGATAACTGTTAAAAATATGGCATTTACTACTTAAAAGCCTAGTTTCATGATTACATGGCATTTAAAAAAATGTTAAATCATTCTTTAAATTTAAAAAAATCCATATTATACAAATTTCAGGACCGTTCCTGAATATCAAATGAACCAATTAAAGTCCATTGTGGCTCCCATTCTGTATTTCTTTTAATAGCTAACCTTCTCTCCTCAATTACCCCAAGTTCAAACAACAGCTGTTCCAAACTGATAAGGTTTAGATGAGGCTGCCTTAATTGAGAAATGCCTAGTCATTATCAATGAATTAGTGAAAATCACCTCAGTGTCATACCAAATAAATTACATTCAAATTTTATTTCAGGAGACAATTTTCCTACCAACTTGAGAAGCAGGGTTAATTTTTCAGATGCAGAATCTGACCACAGACAATATTGTTGGAGCTGGCATCATTTCAGATCTCTGAGAAATCAACTGAAAGGCTTGTAACATACCAATATAAATCCAGTATGAACTTCTTAAGTAACTAATTTAGCATGCAGGATTTCCAGAGACTCTTTAGTCTTGCAAATGCATGTTATAGTGGTTGGGTTAGATTTATAGGAATTTACTGTTGGTCTCAACCACGAGATCTGCATTATCCTTTTAGATTCCAGTTCAGTATGTTATAAATGTAATGGATGGACTTTGAGTCTTAACATTTGAATTTCTTAACTTCTCTATTATGAATTTCATTGAGGTATTTAAGGAAACAGTATTTAATTTCCAGGATCAGATTCCCTCCCTTCCTTGCTCTCCAGGCTATGAAGTGTATGTCTCTATCCATCAAAAAATATGAATAGGTTCGGTATTTATTGAGGATGATTTAACTCTGGTGGATTATGGTTAACCTGCTTTCATTCCTCGTGCTCTCATGCAAATTAGTGGCAGGAGAAAACTGTGTAAGACACAGGTGAGGAGCCAGGGTTCAGGACTCCAACTGCCTGGCTTCAAGTTCTATTTCTGCCACTTACTGTCTTTGTGATCTTGAGTAAGATAAATAGATTCTCTGAGCTGTACCTACCTCATGGGGTTAATGTAAGGATACAATGGTATAATGAATTAAAGGCTTTAAAAAATCTTAGGTTAAAACTTAAAAACTTTGCATGATATTTAAGTGTTCAGTAATGTTAGTTATTCTGATGTTAAATGGATTATAAGAGAGGAGAGAGGAGGGCCGGTAACACAAACACCTTCAGGAAGGGGAATCCTGCTTTTTTTCTGTCAATATGAATTCTTTATTGAGGTATACTTTGCATATAATATTGTAATTTAAGTGTGTAGTTCAGTAAGGTCTGACCAATGACTATTTGAGTATCTACTTGTATATTTGTGTAACCAGTAACTGTATCAAGATATAGAACATTTTTATCTGCCCCAAATGTTCTGTCCAGCTCTTTGCAAATTATGACATGATTTATACCACTTAAAAAAAATAACATTTTCCTGAAATAAAGTTTTTTAAAGTAAGGATTTTTACTTTTTTTTTTTTTTTTACACAGGAGTTTCCCACAAAAAATGGCGTATTTTGTTTCTTCTCTAAATAAAATTTCAATGTTTCAAACATATGCAGGTATGTGAACCCTCTCACTCTATGTGTGTGTGTATGTGTGTATGACAGAGAGAGAAAGAAAAAGAATGAAACAGAGAGACGTGTGTACCTTATTTCATCATCAATGACAATAAGGACTTAAGGCATAGTATATTATTTTATGTACTGCTAGGAAAGGAGAAACACACAAGATAGAGAGTCTAATAGGAAGCTCTGACATTAAGCTAGGACCCAGCAAGCTATATTTTTAATATAAGACTGATTGAGAAACCGGCTCATCACTCCAAAAGAGACAGAAGGGAAACTTGCACATCTCCACTTGGACCGTTGGTGGAGGGAGGGAAAAAAATATCTCCACTGTCCAATTAAGCTACAAGGCAGTGCTCTCTCAGATTTATAGGCTCACTGGGGTCCAAAAGAATACTCAAGTAGATTATTATTTATTTTAACTTACAGAGATCTAAGGTTGGTAGACTCCTACGAGAGTGTGGGAAGCAAACACAAATCCTCCTGGAATAATTACACTTTATTCTAGGTCAGGAGTGATGGAGTGGCACATTCAGATTTCAAAGATGTTCAAATGTGAAAAGAAGTGTCTTGGAATCAATCAAATAGGATATATCCTGGCTTTTCCTATTCAATGTAAAAGTCGTGTGTAAAAATACATAGGCCTTTGATAGATGGAAGTAATAAGAATAAATTTTAATAAGAATCTACCATATATCATGCCTCGGGCTATTTTACTAATATATCTAAAACTTTTACATAGGCTTCCAGTCATAGTTAATGTATTACTATATGAGGAAAGTATAAAATGTTGGCCCAGAAAGAGAAGAAAGATTTGTTCTTTAAGAGCACCGGGATTACACACTTCATAGCACTCACCAAAAATATATGTTTATAAAAAATAAAAAATTAATAAAAAAAAAAAAAAAGAGCACCAGGAGAAGAGGAGAAGAGGCTGGCTCTCCTGCTTTCCTGTGTTTTCCTTTGGAATCAAACATCTATCCTCAGCCCAGATTTTCCTTAATTCCTGTGTCCTCCATTACCAGTGTCTCTTTAGTACCAGTCACCACTAAAACCTGGTTCCCCTGAGCTGTAAGGCTTTGTAAAAGCCATGTTAACTGTCCTCTTTGCAGGATTGCATCAAAGACAAAATTGAAACACCCAATTTATTCATTTGGTCAATCCACTATCTATGCTGTGCTATGTGTTAAGACTAGGTACTTTGGAAAATTCATAAAAATTAGGGATTTGGGTTGATGTGTAATATTCATGGCATTTTATTTAATGTGCTTCTCCTCCCCCTCTGCAGAGGTCACTATGATTTCTCCTTCACGAGGAAGCATTCGAGGTGGCACTGTGCTAACGATAAGTGGACGGTTCTTTGATCAGACAGATTTCCCTGTCAGAGTTCTCATTGGAGGTATTTTATATGACTTTTAATATGTTACATTATAAGAACAAATCCTGGCTTTTATTTAATAATTTGTAAAAAGAATAATAGTCTTTTTTCAGTTAATGTCTTAAATTTAAGACTGTGTATTTTTATGTGGGCATTTGGTTCCAGAGAATGATACTTTTCCCAATGGGACCTTCCAGTGAGGGTCTGACATGACCACAACTTGGGCTCTGAGGTCATGATCAAAAAGCATTGTTTGGTAACAACTTGGCTACCTTCCACAAATTCCTCACCACATGTTGAGACACACATACCCTTTATATAACAAACTTTTTTTTTTTATTTTTTTATTTTTTTTTTAATTTTTTATTTTTTATAAACATATATTTTTTTATAAACATATATTTTTATCCCCAGGTCTGTGAATCACCAGGTTTACACACTTCACAGCACTCACCAAATCACATACCCTCCTCAATGTCCATAATCCCACCCCCTTCTCCCTTTTTGAACTGTTGTTAATTCTCAATGGGTTGGTTAGTTAGGAAAAAATTTAAAGTATTTGGGGACACTCTTCTCATCCCCTTTTCATTTTTTGTGACTTGTCTGGACATCATCAGGAATTACCGATGATATTGGCTTTAAAAAGAGCATTAATTGAGGTGTTCTGTTTTTACGAATTGAATAGGGCTTGGTTCTCTGGTTCTCTGGTTATGTATCTAGATCTTTTCAAGGTAGGGAGTTGTGCAGCTCAAAAAGGAATGGAGGATGAATATAATAGTGGGAATCTTCCCACTCAGTCATAATGACCTTCTCTACCTTGAGCAAAGGACTCCGTGTTGGCCAGGCAACTGGACACATATTTTTTCTGATATAACCTTCTGCTTAGGTACTTTATAATTTTAAGGAATCTGCCCATGAGTCTGCAAAAATGTGATTTCTAGAGAAGAAATTAATATAAAGTAATTTCATCTAATATTTATACATATATATCTCTTTTCTGCCTTTTGGCTAAGATCAAGTGTAACATTTTTTTTTTAAGATTCTATTTATTTATTTGACAGACAGATCACAAGTAGGCAGAGAAGCAGGCAGAGAGAGAGGGGGAAGCGGACTCCCTGCTGAGCAGAGAGTCCGATGTGGGACTCAATCCCAGGACCCTGGGATCATGACCTGAGCCAAAGGCAGCAGCTTAACCGACTGAGCCACCCAGGTGCCCTCAAGTGTAACATTTATACAATATCTTTCCTATCCCTGTGGATCCTTGCTGGTCACCTACATAAATATTAAAACCTAAGCAATAAGATTTTTAAATATCATATATGTTTTCTGAAATTTTAAATATAAATGTTTCAAGTATTAAAATATGGGCATAAAATCTCTTTATATGTTGTATTTTATGATTTTGTGATAGTTGATATGCAAATACAACATGTTACTTTTGTGTCTTTCATTGCTATCAGATGTGACAAGGTTCAAGATTTTGAATCCTCAGTAATTTCTTTATTAAATTTTCATTACTTTTTTCAAGGTTTTTTCATTAATTTTAAATTCTAACTAATTTATTGGAGTATAATTACATATAGTAAACTGGGTGTATTTTATTTTTTTCTTCCAAGTTTTTATTTAAACATACAGTGTAATATTAGCTGCAGGTGTATGATACGATTCAGCACTTCCATACACACCCAGTGCTCATCACAACAAGTGCACTCTTTAATCCTCATCACTTAACACGTCCGCCCACCTCCTCTCTGGTAACTGTCAGTTGTTTTCTATAGGTAAGAGTCTGTTTCTTGGTTTGCCTCACATTTATCCCCCCCTTTGTTCATTTGTTTCTTAAATTCCACATATGAGTGAAATCATATGGTATTTTTCTTTCTTTGACTGATTTACTTTGCATAGCTTAATACTTTCTCTCTCCATCCATGTCATCACAAATGGCAAGATTTCATTCTTTTTTGTGGCTTTTATATATACTGGATCTTCTTTTTTTTTTTTTTTTAAGATTTTATTTATTTATTTGTCAGAGAGAGTGAGCACAGGTAGACAGAGAGGCAGGCAGAGGCAGAGGGAGAAACAGGCTCCCTGCTGAGCAAGGAGCCCGATGTGGGACTCGATCCCAGGACGCTGGGATCATGACCTGAGCCGAAGGCAGCCGCTTAACCAACTGAGCCACCCAGGTGTCCCTATACTGGATCTTCTTTATCCATTCATCAGTTGATGGACACTTGGGCTCTTTCCACAATTTGGCTATTGTTGATAATGCGGCTAATTGGGGTGCATGTATTCCTTTAAATTAGTATTTTTGTATTTTTTTGTTAAATACCTAATAGTGTAATTGCTGGATAATAGACTAATTCTATTTTCAACTTTTTGAGGAACGTACATATTGTCTTCCACATTGGATGTACCAGTTTGCTTTCCTACCAATAGTGTAAGAACGTGCCCCTTCTGCACATCCCTTACAACACTTGTTTCTTGTGTCATAGATTTTAGCCATTCTGACTGGTGTGAGGTGATATCTCATTGTAGTTTTGACTTGTGTTTATAGATGATCAGTGATATTGAACATCTTTTCACATGTCTGTTAGCCATCTGCATGTCTTCTTTGGAAAAATATCCACTTATTTGCCCATTTTTAAAAAAAGATTTTATTTATTTGAGAGAGAGAGATCACAAGTAGGCAGAGAGGCAGGCAGAGAGAGAGGGGGAAGCAGGCTCCCTGTTTAGGAGAGAGCCCAATGCGGGGCTCGATCCCAGGACACCGAGATCATGACCTGAGCTGAAGGCAGAGGCTTAACCCACTGAGCCATCCAGGCACCCCTCATTTGCCCATTTTTAATTAAATTATTCATTTTTGGGGTATTGAGGAATCCTCAGTTAATTTCTTAAAAATAATGATTTGTCTATGGATCTTTCTTTGCTCCAAACAAAATAGGCTAAGTTGGTTTAATTTACTGTTTAAATGCATTGTTTTCTACCTCAATTATCTTGCATTCACAAAACATACAAAATCGTAACAGGTAATGTTGAAGTAAGTTTTCCGAGCCACCAAACAAAACTTGGCAAAGATACCTTCCTCCATTTGCTACCCTTTGCCTCACTTTTCATTTGTGGGCTGTGATTCCCGTTTCAGTAAATACTTAAGGCATTGACGGTGAGAGATATATGGAAGTCTAAAACCTAGACTCTTCACTCTGTTCTAATTGTGTTTTTATATAAGTGTCATCATTCTTGTTTAGACCCTTACTGTTTTGGTTTCATTATCTCTGTTGTTTTCATTTGAAGACCTTGGACTAAATCACCATCTTACTTTTTATTTATTTTACCTAAGAGGGCTGGGATCATCTGCTTTTGCAAAATTTTGAATATCATGGACTTATTTCAGCAACTTTTCTGTAGGGAACAGAATGTAAGACTTTACTCTGAACTCAGAAGTGAAATCTTTTACAGTGACAGTGTTTTATGAAGTTTTTTATTTTGTTTCTCAGAAATCACGAAATTTCGTAACTCAGACTTATGATGTGTTGCCAGGAAAACGTTGCCATGTAAAAGTATGGCAATTAACAAGGATAAGCTTTTATGCAGAACACATAAAGGAAACGAAGAAACCCTGGCTTTGCTTCTTGCTTGTGCAACTTGGTTTTCATCAGAAAGTACTTCCAGATAAGCCGATCGTGATTTGCATTCTGGAGCTCTGTAGTAATACCTCTGTACCTTGCTTCTCTCTAGGTCAAGACTGTGATATTTTGAATGTCACAGAAAATAGCATATGCTGCAAGACACCGCCTAAGCCTGAGGTTCTCAGAACTGTCTATCCAGGTAAGTTACCAGAAGAGAGAATGACCATTTCTACATTTACATAAGAAGATACACCCCATTAGTCTTTCAGTCCTTTGGGGCTGCTGAAACAGAACACCACAGACTGGGTAGCTTATAAACAACAAACACATATAGATCTTACAGTTCTGGAGCCTGGGGAGTCCCAGATCGTGATACCAGCAGATTAGGTGTTTGGTGAGGACCTGCTTCCTCATAGATAGGCACCTTCTTGGGGCTACAGAGCTTTGTGGGGCCTCTTTTATAAACCCTCATTCATGAGGACTCCGCTCTCGTGACCTAAGCACCTCCCAAGGGCCCTACCTGCTAATAACATCGCATTGAGCATTAGGCTTCAACATCTGAGTTTTGGAGGGGATACAAGTATTTAGCCCATAACAATTAGTAATAAAAAATACTTGAACTTTTTAGAATTTGTAGTGAGAATTGTAATACATTTCTTCCTGGTTTTTCTCCTTACACTTTCTGGATCAGGGAGTGTTTGTATTAAAATAGCTGCCTCAAAGCTGCAGCATGGAAATAAACTCAGCCTGAATTCCCGAAATACCCTCCTGGAAACAGCCCTCCTCTGTTGAATGAGTTTGATGGGAACTTTATTTCAGGTTAAATGAGATTACTGAATGATGGTGCAGGCTACAGGGACATTTTATAAATGCCTTTTTGTGCTTAAAACACAAATGTCAGAGGTTAAATCCTTATTTGTTTAGAATATTTTAAGGGTGATAACAGGGGATGAGAGAAATGGAAATCAAAATTCTTTCCAGATTTTGGCCCATGGCCCATGGCCCGTGGCCTATGGTAAGTGCTTGACATCTGTAGTGATACCACTCACTGAGAGGCTGTGCATGGGTTTGAGGGTATGTATCTCATATCTTGTTCACACAATGAAATTGGTTTATGGTTACACTACTGGTTGGGATTTGAAGCCACATAAATTATGTTTATCAACCTCTTAAATTTCCTTGTTTTGGGGATGCCTGGGTGGCTCAGTTGGTTAAGCAGCTGCCTTCAGCTCAGGTCATGATCTCAGTGTCCTGGGATGGAGTCCCGCATCGGGCTCCTTGCTCGGCAGGGAGCCTGCTTCTCCCTCTGCCTCTGCCTGCCTCTCTGTCTGCCTGTGCTCACTCGCTCTCTCCCTCTATCTCTGACAAATAAATAAATAAAATCTTTAAAAAAAAATTCCTTGTTTTGAACGACATTAGGGAAACAATGCCCAGTTTAAGAGACTATTTTGAAAATCACAATTGGTGACTTCAATGAAAGTTGTATTTATCAGAGAACATTGCTGCTGCCGAAGTCTGAGGTGTTCAAGCTTTCCTCCAAAGAGACTCACCTGAAGAGGAACCATCATCTAGATCCAGCTCCCCCAGACCAGCTGCTGGAAGAAGACATGAGTCTGATTGCTGTAGTTTAGGGAAGAAAAAAAAAAGTGAGATGGCTTCCTTATGATTAGGAAAAAACTTAAATCAGAGTTTATGTAGGTTCACTTTAATGGGAATGTTCTGATTCTCTCCAAGAAGGAGATGGAATCATAGAACAGAAGTAATGTTAAAAAGAAGAAGAACAAATACGGACAAAAATCTTAAAGCCAACACTGTCCATTCTTGGATTAGTTGCAAACCATTAATTGGGTTACCTTTTTTTTTTTTTTTTAAAGATTTTATTTATTTATTTGACAGAGAGAAATCACAAGTAGTTGGAGAGGCAGGCAGAGAGAGAGAGAGAGGAGGAAGCAGGCTCCCCGCCGAGCAGAGAGCCCCATGCGGGACTCGATCCCAGGACCCTGAGATCTTGACCTGAGCCGAAGGCAGCGGCTTAACCCACTGAGCCACCCAGGTGCCCTAATTGGGTTACTTTTGTTAGAGAGAGTAATCAGGCAAAGGTTTTGAAATCAAATGGCCTGAATCATAAGGTTTTGAGATTTAACTCTATAAAGCAATGTCAGTCATATCAGAGGTAAGAGTTAACATATTATATTATTTTAAGTAAAGCACTTAGTAGTATCTAATCCCCATTGCAACCATGCAAATAATAATATTACTCCCATTTTTTTATAAATGTAGAAACTGAGATGCAAATATATGAAATAATAATAAATTGTATGCTCTCTTAACAGCTTTCTATGCTAGAGGTGCAGGTACATGTAGGGTATGAGTCATTGTTTTGTTTACAAGCATGCTCCAAACACGTGAATAGCATAGAATATCTATAACCACTACCCAAGTAGAAGGCCATTGAGAAACCACATCAACATTCTGATGAAAGTATTCTTTTTTTTGTTATATTCAGGTGGGAGAGGTCTAAAGCTTGAGGTATGGAACAATAGTCGGCCAGTGCGTCTTGAAGAGATACTTGAGTACAACGAAGAAACCCCGGGGTACATGGGGGCCAGTTGGGTAGATTCGGCTTCCTACCTTTGGCCCACGGAGCAAGACACATTTGTTGCACGCTTCAGTGGATTTTTGGTGGCTCCAGACTCTGACGTCTACAGATTCTACATCAAAGGCGATGACCGTTATGCCATTTATTTCAGCCAAACTGGACATCCAAAAGATAAGGTACGGAAGCTACAGAAAATTATTTAATACTATAAAAACAATAGGACAACCTTTACATGTAGCTCACTTTTAAGATATATTTTCACATGGTTGGGTTCTTGGCTATTGTAACATGTGTAATATGAACTCTAAAGTCACCATAGAAAACCATGGCCTAAAAAAAAAAAAAAAAAAACTTTCCTGTATCTATATCTTCTCTAGGAAGGAAAAAATACATATATTTCCTTTAAAGATTATTTTATTTTTTTTAAAGATTTTATTTATTTGACAGAGATTACAAGTAGGCAGAGAGGCAAGCAGAGAGAGAGAGAGAGGAGAAAGCAGGCTCTCTGCCCAGGATCATGACCAGAGCCGAAGGCAGAGGCTTTAACCCACTGAGCCACCTAGGCGCCCCTAAAGATTACTTTAATTATGGAAGAGTTTTAATCATATGTAAGAAATTTGGAAAAGAGTAAACAGTTCACTCTTCTACTAGATCTCTTTCACTATTATGTGGTTATGAGATTGAAGTCCATCATTTCTTTTTGTGTCTTTTTTGTTTTTTATATAAATAACGTCATACATCCAATTTCATAGTCATTTTGGTCACATATTAGTATTTCCATATTTTATTAAATGATTTTCACAGTACGATTTTTGATGACTGAATAGTTTAATTATTTATTTATTATTATTGCTAAACCTGAATAACATTACGCATACTGATAAGTTTTTAGCTTACTTCTGACTTTTTATGACCACAAATTTTACTCGAACATTTGTGTTCATTAAATTATTCTGTATTTTAATTATTTCTTTGGGAGAGTTTTGCAAATGTGAAGTCAGTTATCAAATAAAAAATACATTTTATTACTCAGCGTATATGGCAAGATCGCCTCCCAAATGGGAGGAACAAGTTTAAGTTGCTGCCTGTAATATATGAATTATAATTTTACTATAGCTTTTCAGCATGTTTCCTCCAAGGATGGTATAATCATTCCTGATGTGAAGCCCAGAGTTTTCTCATTCTAGCATGCAGACTCATTTAGTGATCTGTAGCGTCTTTCAGATCCACTTTTAGTGACTTCATTTGGATTAAATCCCTAAAAACTCTCCACAGAGCAAAAGGGTATTTCATTTAACAATAATAATGGTATACATCTTTCTATTTTCTATTGCAGTTCTAATTGTGAAAAACCATAGCTTGTGTGTATTCATGGTATAGTGGTGCTGATGTTAAATAAGGTTGGAAGGTATGAAGTGGGCTTTGATAATTTTTAAAAACTTCATTTCACCATGGCTAATAGATCTTAGAAGAAAAATATGGTAGTTTCATAGTTTTCTATTTATAGAAGTTCTAGGATTGACAAATAATAAGTGAAAAATAAAGCTGAAAAGATCTAATAATAAATTCTCTCCTCTCTCTCTCTCTTTCTCTCTTTCTCTCTTCCTCTCTCCCTGTCTTTCTTTTTGGGATAAGGTGAGGATTGCATATCATTCTTCCAATGCCAATGGTTATTTTTCCAGTCCTACACAAAGATCAGATGACATTCATCTTCAGAAAGGAAAAGAGTAAGATTTTTTTTTTCATTAAACTATTATGTGGTATTTAAAAACTGTAAGTTTATATCTGAAAATATTTTCAGTTGGCTTTATTGGTGGAAGTGATATTAGTTTATTGGCTTAATATATAATTCATCATTCTTTATAATTTTATTAAATATGATTTCTATATTTTCAAAAATATTGACCTCCAACCAACCTGGGAGATTTACTATCTATATTATTCCTATTGCAGAAATTATAATTTTGTGAAATTTACTTAATCCTGTTCTTAGTTTCCTACTAGGACCTTTCTGTCAATCCAGCTAGAGGGTTGGGATCAAAGTTCCCTGAAAGAAATCATACTCCGTGTTCTCACTGAAATCTTAGTACTAATGACATGAGGAAAGCATCCCATTCCCTTTCTCTTCTTCCTCCCACTATCAATTCTTTATATACTTAAAACTTAAACTTTGTTTTTTTAACCAGGATCACTAGGTCAGCAAGGGTAAGTGGAGTACCTAATTAATCCCTACTGCTATTGAGTGTTAATGTACCTTCAGGCTTTGCCCTCCCCTTGGAAAATGCATTCAGTTTACCTGCTTGGCAGGAGCACAGAATCACATGAATGTGACTCGTAATACATCTGCTGTCTGATATCTGTCCTTCCGTGAGGTAGCTTGCAGTTTATACACCAACACTTATAATGACGGCTGTGGATAAGCCACTCTAGCTGGCTTATTGCACAGTGGTCCCTGGGACCTTTCCAAAGGGAGCTCATTTGCCAGATTCATCCCACTCAGATAATAAAGCCCCATTTCTAGGTACATATCTTTCGGTCACCCTGTTCTACTTTGAATCATACCTCAGTTACTAACTTTTAAATAACCTTTCAATCTTTACAACTCTCTTAGTGTCTGTTATTCATATGAACAAAGAGAATGATAATATATATTTTATAGTCTTTTGTGAAGGTTAAATATAATAATGTCTGCCAAGTGCTCAGTTTAGTGTCTCGTACATAGAAAGTACCTAATGAATATTGTAAGCTGCTAATAAGGATACAGAATTTAATAGTTCTTTGAGGTCTGCTTCTTAGTGTTGCCCGCATTGATCTGGCGGAGCTGGCCAACAGGTCCTCAGGGCAGCAAAGAGCCTGATGTAATCCTTCAATATCAGTTCTATGATCCTAGAAGGATCATCCTAGAAGGATGAGAGGTGGTACATGGCCCTCATTCAGAGTCGATCATGAATTGTGAATACTTATCTTCACATACAAGGTTATCTGTTGAATGATGCTAGGCAATTTAGAGGAAGTCCCAGCTGACCTCTCCAAAGATGGGAACAGTGGTGACATTGATAGAGAGTTACGTAGGTAACTAATAGCTTTTCATCGCCTGTATCAGCTGGTCAAGGAAGGCCTTATCCTTGATAGGCAGTTGGATGATCGAGCTTGTTGGAGGACCAGAATCAATGTAACCAATAACAGTTTCCTGAAATTATGTTTTATTTCCCAAGTTATAAGTGGAGCCACTATTGAAGGAACTGGAGAGAAACTTCCATCCCTGACACATTTAACCACTCTGATAAAAATACGTGATACATCTAAGTCTGCCTGTCATTTTCTTGTACATATGAAAGTATTTACACTCCACATGTCTTCTATGTTTTATGCCAGGAAGTTTGCATTACAATGTAAATATAATTTTATTTTAAGCTCCTTGAGGATAAGGAGTAGTATCTTTTTCAATAAATATTTACTGACAAAACTGAATGAGTTAGTCATGAATGCGGACAATTCTGTATCTTTCATGTAGATATCCTACATAATTCATTTTATTTTAACAAACCACTATGAAACTTTAATATTTAAAATCAGAGATACTATAAAAAGTAAAATAAAATAAAATCAGGAATACTACAATATAAATCATTTAGTAAGCTGGTGTTTTATATAGTGTTGAAATGTTATTCATTGGAGACAATTTCATACTTTCCAGATATTACCTTGAAATCTTGCTGCAAGAGTATAGACTGAGTGCCTTCATTGATGTTGGCCTGTACCAGTATAAAAATGTCTATACGGAGCAACAGACAGAAGACGCAGTGAATGAAGAACAAGTTATCAGATTCCAGTCGACAATGGTCCAGGAAGTACAGGTTTGCCGTGATGATAGGTGTGCTTCGTGGAAAGTAAATGTTCAAAGATAGAAGTTCTATTTGCTTATTAATTTTACTCAGAAATATACTATTTGGGGACAAGGCAGTCATGGAAGATTATTGACTTTGTGGGTTGGAGAATCTGTATTAAAATTCAAGAGGCTGTTATTGGATTAAGAGTGAACTGTAAAATATTTTATCATTTACAGTAAAATAGAGCAATCCAGAGGCATTGAGTAGTTGACTCTCATGCTTTTACAATATATTTTTCTATGCAGTAAAGATATGTTTTTTAACTTGGAAAATAGGTTATAACACTGGAAAACTGGGAAACATCTAGTGCAACCAATGAAGTTCAAAAGATCACAGTGACCAGTCCATGTGTGGAAGAGAATTCATGTTCACGCTATCAGTATAGATTAATCTATAACATGGAAAAAACCGGTAAGCTGTATATAACAAAGGAGATTTTCTTTCTCTTAATTTATAAGTGAAAGTATAAAAATTGGCTCTAGTCAAATTCTACTGTCTGGAAAATATTATTTTAATAGTATGCTAGACAAAGAAGCTAAAAATATATTGTGAAGAAAAACCTTTAGACTGGGATTTAAAAAAATGGCATCAGTAAAAACAACTTCCTGGTATATGATCTCATTTTCTTTTATAAGGATCTTCATGAATGTATATCTAAGTGCACATACAGAATTTATATATCTCTGACTCACAGGTGTAAGCTAATAAGAATTAAATTCACCATTACAGAGAATTAAACATTTCTTTCAGTTTCTCGTTAAGGGATAAAGCTATGAGACAGTAATTTATCTGTTAACAAAGACATTGTATCTCTGTATTATATAATAATAAACCAAAAAGTATAATTTTTGCTATTTCTGTTAATTGTTTCAATATGTAAATATCAATAGGTGCTTACTGTTTTCCAAACACAGCACTTAATCACTATGGGAATTAAAAAAAAAAAACAACAACCCATGATCCTCCCTTAAAGAGATCACAATCCAATTAAGTAGTTATTATTATTGAACTTGAATTATTTCAAAACAATTTCATTAAGTGATAACATATGATACAGACTATGGGAACCTTAAAAATTTTAAATATAAAATATCAGTGTTGGCTATGGCAGTGCAAAAGGATTTTAACTTTTTTTTTAATTAAAACCTCTAATCATTTGACTTTTTTTTTTTTTTTAATCCAAAGTCTTGCTACCTGGTGATGCTTCTGACTTCTTATTGCAATCAGCTTTGAATGAACTCTGGTCTATAAAACCGGATACAGTTCAAGTAGTAAGAACACAAAACGCCCAAAGCTATGTTTACATGGTAACTTTTATATCAACTCGAGGTAAGAATGTATATCATTTTGTACTTCTGTTAGGTTTTTTCTAAGAAACAAATTTGTATCCTGTACAACTCCACAAAAAAGGCAAAACTTGGGGCACCTGGGTGGCTCAGTGGGTTAGGCCGCTGCCTTCGGCTCAGGTCATGATCTCAGGGTCCTGGGATCGAGTCCCGCATCGGGCTCTCTGCTCAGCAGGGAGCCTGCTTCCCTCTCTCTCTCTCTTGCCTGCCTCTCTGTCTACTTGTGATCTCTGTCAAATAAATAAATAAAATCTTAAAAAACAAAAAAAGGCAAAACTCCATAAAATGACAGAAGAAAAGCAGTGGAGTCAGAGCCTTGATTAATTTTAGGAGAAATAAAAATCAAATGGTTAATTTCTTGTATTATAATTAAAATTTTAGTTGTATTTTAAGTATTGTACATCTCCAGTGCATGGGAAATATACTATGTATACTACAGATACATTATCTGCATAATAGCCTTCTGTAATTTAGCAAAAGTTAGTGAAGATATGAATACTGGAAATAAAGTTTAAGTAGTCAGTATTTCTCAAGAGACACTAGTCTGACCAGATCTTGCCTGATGAAAAGATTATGGTCACATCCACATGGGAAGCTGCATATGCCAGCTTCTTCTTAAAGACTGATGGAGCTCCTTAGTATTAAAATCCCCAAGGGTCCTTACAGTGAGAAAACAAACATACAAATGCAAAACTGAAAGAAAACATTTGACCTGTGTTTAATATAGTACTGTCCAAAATTATTTGACTTCTCTTCTTTCCAAATAACAACTATTAACTTCCTGTTAATGTTTTGCATTTTCAAGTCTTAAAGCCAAATTTAGCAAACAAGTTTAGTATTTGGGCTATCTAGCTCAAAAGTAGGTCCCTGACTATGTATTCTTTCTTTCTTTCTTTTTTTCTACTTTTCTTTGGGAAATCATTATTATCTAACTCATAAAAGTAAAATGTTACTTCATTGTTTATGTTTCATTTTATACAATTGTTGATTTGATTGTTGAGTGGAGAGCAAAGAATTTTATTTAACATGAACTGAAGTTCTAAAGATTTCCCAAGGGTTAGGTTGTCGAAATACTGCATAAATAAAGATATGATTATCCTTGTTCTCCCAGAAACATATCTACAATTAAGAGAGAAAGTTTAAGGCTTCAGCAGCACTTTAAGAAATATAGTACTAAAATCGTAACCGGGCAAATTCTAGGATATTATCCAACAGAGAAGGTCCGTGGGATTCCACTAGCAAATCATCTTCCCGAAGCAGAGATACATCTGAGGACAAGCCCTTATTTCTCTCAGAGTGAGATTGTGTAAACAGGACTCAAAGACATGGGGCTATTTCCTGGAATACAGTTTTGTGCTGTATTTGTGTTCAAAGAAAATAGCAATATCCCAGCCTAGCCCTTTATTCTATAATAATGGTGCTAGAACAAAACTAAAAGAATTTTTGGACTATCCCACTGCCTGCCCATTGATCTTTACCTCATGGTCCCAATACCACCTTCTGTTTATCTCATAATCCTTTCTTTGAAGCCATGGAAACAGAACCCAAAATGAATAGCACTTTATTTGCTGTTTTGCTCTTTCTGCTACTGTTAAATCTGCTCAAATTCCAGGATCCATGTCTTCCCATTCATCCTTTTTTTGGTGATAATACAACTAAATAAAACTAATTTTGTTTACTTTGAATGTCTATTATTTTATTAATTAACACCTTCCAATTCTGTTTGGTACTTCATTGCAGGAGATTTTGATCTGCTTGGTTATGAAACATTTGAAGGGGACAATGTCACACTAAATATTACAGAACAGATCAAAGGAAAACCCAGTCTGGACACATTCACACTGAACTGGGATGGGGTCACTTCCAAGCCTCTGACCCCATGGTCGTCACAAGCTGAAGTATGCTCTTTGTTAACAATTTCACAAGTAGCTATTTATTTTTTTAATTAAATTTATTTATTTTCAGCATAACAGTAGTAGAAAGCTATTTAAACATCACCTTTCTATTAAAAAAAAAAAAAAACCTCCCACACTTTAAGGAGTGGTAATGTGCTCTTTTACTTGGCATGGTGGGTTGGAGCCAACACATAGAGAACAGAGAAGGGAGGAAACATCACAGAGACAGAGAGGTTAGAGGGGAGTTCTTAGAACTATGTCAACAGCTGTTCCTGTAGAAAGAATAGTTCCTAGGGAATTACTGGATTTTGACAACTACCTGCACTATGAGTTTAAGTTAATGTTTGTTTGATGATTAAAGATCTTATATTATCTCCTTAATTCTAAACATTGTATCTGTGCTTTGCCAGAGAAGTAGATGTGGAAATTATAGAACTTGTGAATGTGGACCAATTCTTGAAGAATCCAAAATAATTTATTTTTTTTAAATAAGCATAAATACATTTTAGAGTATCAATTTCTTCTTTTGAAAAACAGAATGCATTATTCTTTCCAGTTAATTTTGAGTTAATTGAGAAAACTATTCATTTGGAACGTTGTTTAATTCGGTGCTAATTCATTTAGGTTCGCCTCATTGCCTTCTTTTTTTTTTTTTTTACATTAAAAGTATTTTTTTAATTCAAATTCCAGTTACTTAAAATACAGTCTGATATTAATTTCAGCTGTACAATATAGTGATTCAACACTCCCATACAATACCCAGTGCTCATCACAATAAATGCAATCCTTTGCCTTCTTTAAAAAAAACTGCTAAACAAACATGTCTACCTGATGTAACAACTGTGTAAGCTAATATTACCCAACTGGATGTAACTATTGTCATTCTAAGATAGAACTCTTGAAAAAGACATTGGACACTAAAATTATGACAAACTTAAAAATATTTAGGAAATGGTCTCATAATGATGGCTAAAGTATGGGAATTACATTATGCAAATGTCCTAATATAACTAATGAGTGAAATTAGTGGTAGAATTATGAATGTTGTAACCCTTCACGAAAAATAAGTCTCTAAAGTGCATGCTGTTAATTTAGTTTCAGGCAGCCGTGGAAGAAATGGTTACCGCCAAGTGTCCACCGCAAATTGCAAATTTTGAAGAAGGATTTGATGTGAAATACTTTAGAGATTATGAGACTGATTTTAACCTGGTATGGAATGTTAAATGAACTGTGAAACTGGCCCAATAAGAATTCATATAAATGCTTGTAATTTTGTGATTTTCTTTGTACTAACACTAATTCCTATTGTCAATTTGCAAAAATAATTTTGTTATACATTTATTGATAAGGTCTGTTTTAGCATCTCCCTGCATCATAATGTGATTCATTTGTGAAAGCAGCATTTCCACTGCATGTGAATTTTCTTGATCAAGGAAAAGTAAGCAAGATGGACAAATGTAAGACATATAGGATATTTTATTTTTTTTCTTTGCTTGCAGAGTATATCCTGTTTCCTCATTGACTTCAGAGAGTACAATTTGTAGTAAGGCATTATATAATAAAATGCTTCCCTTGAAATTTGAAGATTAAACAAAAAAAAACTGGCACACAGTCAGGTTTTTTTTTTTTTTTTTTTTGTGGAAGGAATGAATAAATATCCTTAAGAGTTCATGATATAAGGAGAAAGATAAGATTTAAGAAATAGTCAAATACAGGTACTAAGGATTATATGATTATGGAGCCAAAGGAGTGATAGAAGATCAGAGCTTTAGAATTTCAAAGAAGAGTGAGAATGTTTCAAGTTAAAGTGAGGTGGGAAACAATGGATCCAAGTTGGAACTTGAATAACTTAAGTGGAGATGAGCAGGAATAAAGCAGGACCATAAAGCATGTTTTCATTCGAAATATTCTTGTTTCTGTAGGAACATGTTAACAGAGGGAAGAAGACAGCTGAAACTGATGCTTACTGTGGTCGTTATGCCCTAAAAAACCCAGCTGTTCTTTTTGACTCAGCAGATGTTAAACCAAACAAATTACCATATGGAGACATTTTATTATTTCCTTATAATCAGGTAAACCCAACAAAATGGTATGCTAATTTAATCTGTAAAATACTTTGGTAATAAAATGTCATGAAATTCTAAGACAGGGAAAAGTGCTTGTCATGTGAAATCATGTCACTTTGGACAGGTATTGTGGTTCACATTCTGGTGCTTGTGATTTCCTCTTCTGGTGTTTCTCAAAAAAAGAAATTAAAAAAATATATAGTATCACCCACATGTGTTCTGCTTTATCTTATAATTTAAGAGAAAATTATTTGCACACAAACTTAAATACAAAATCCATTAAAAATATATTACCTCTTCAATACTCTTCCGTTTGTTAGGAAGAAACAAAAATGGATAGCCATCATGGAGTGATCTTGGGTATCCAATCAAGGAAAAGCATGAGCAGAGAGGGTAGTTTTAGGATAGGTATTTAAGACTAGCAATCATAGTCTTGTTTACCCTTTTTCTTGTTTTAAAATTCTCAGATCGTGATGCATGTTCCCCAGTTCTAAGTTCTAAATATATTTGGTATGCTTAAGATGTTGTAGACCATTGAAATTGGTATTTAATTACTATTTTACAGTGACATTCATCTCCTCCTCTAAATGCTCAGCTACCATTCATACCCCAATTATCTCCTTGAGTGTTTATCTTCTCTTGGTGGGAGATGGGCTTTTAAATTCATTGCAGAGTTCACTTAGAGATGGATTTAAATTTTACATTGCTCCCTGACTATAGGGAGTAGATTATTTCCATTTTTTAAGGAAACCATAGCTAAGAAAACATTAAAGAATTTATCATTAATTGTAAGGTCACTTTAACTCCACTTCCTCTTCTAGAAAATCTTCCCCAATTCTTCTGTACCTAATCAGCTGAAATTAATTATTCTTTCTCTGAATAATTTTAATTCAATAAATTCAAATTCAAATTCAATAATTTGAAACATTTTGTACAGAAAATTCTCAATATTTATTTATTGCATTAGGTTGAATTAATTTGAATTGGTATAAAACAACCTAAAGGTAAGATATTATTATTGACTTCTTTTTTAATTTTCTGTGTAGTTATGTTTGGCATACAAAGGATTCCTGGCAAATTATATTGCTCTGAAATTCCAATACAAAGACAGAAGCAAGGTTACTAGAAGCAATGATATACAATTTACATATAACTTTGCTAATGGAAACAAGTAAGTTAATGCTGTGAATTTAAAACTTAAGTTATATATGTGTATATATACATATACTTAAATTTAAGTTCTACTATAGTATATAAACTGAATGTAAACAACCCCACTTTTTGTCTTTTTTTGACTTTTTGAAAAATCATGTGCACCATAGATCTGACTGAAATTTTCCTGTCTTCTATATAAGCATCCTAACAGAAATATTTGTGCCAAAAATAAATCTATAGATTGTGAAAATAAAAATGGGTCTAGCATTATCACCCGTAACTATTTAAAAGACAAAACAGTGGTAAATTTTATAATTTAAACCATGTATTACTAAATTTAGTAATGTTCCTACTTACTGAAAGAAGGTAGAAAGAGACTTCCTTATTACAATATTGTCATTAGACTTTGATCACTCAAAAAAAGGTGCTTTTCAAGTGTGAGTGGAGAAAATAAAATATTTCAATGAATACTCTAAACTTAAGGGAGAAAAGAGACTTTTTTTTTTAAGATTTTATTTATTTATTCGACAGAGAGAGATCACAAGTAGGCAGAGAGGCAGGCAGAGAGAGAGGAGGAAGCAGGCTCCCCGCTGAGCAGAGAGCCCGATGCGGGACTCGATCCCAGGACCCTGGGATCATGACCTGAGCCGAAGGCAGCGGCTTAACCCACTGAGCCACCCAGGCGCCCCAGAAAAGAGGCTTTTTAATGCTTGGTTTTTCAATAGTTAGATTCACAGAAATGCAAGTAGAAACTATAAGGGGAGAAACTAAATAAGCCCAGAGAAAGCTATTCAGTGATTGTAATTTCCATACTGGCAAGCAAAATTTAGTTCTGCATAATTATGTTGTGATTTAAAAAAAAATATTTTATTTATTTATTTGAGAGAGAGTGAGAGAGAGCATGAGAGGGGAAGAGGTCAGAGGGAGAAGCAGACTCCCCATGGAGCTGGGAGCCTGATGCAGGACTTAATCCCTGAACTCCAGGATCATGACCTGAGCCTAAGGCAGTTGCTTAACCAACTGAGCCACCCAGGCGCCCCATGCTTTGATTTTTATTAATGGTTATATCTTCTGAAATTTACAGCATCCACTTTTGCATTTCCACATACAAGACACAAAAATTTCACATATAGTAAAAGTGGTAATGAGGACACATTCACACATATATATTTTTTTTATTTTAAGAAGTATTTCCAGGTACATATTGCTCTAACCATTTCCTGCATACCCGAATTGAACAGTAGGATCACAATTTGAGTTTTTATGAGCACCACCTGCATGCATTTCACTCCTCCACCGTAATAGGATCTGGTAACGTTTTACAGACCTTGGTTCTTCCTTGTTAGTCAAACCATCACTTAGCCATATTGCTAAATAGGTCTTTCCTTTTAACTCATCATGTATCTGCTGTGAGGTAATTTGAAGATGCACTACATTTGATAGAACCGATGGGCTTCCTTTACCCTAAAAGCTATGAGATCTTTAAGCAATAATTTCACTATTTTTAAAGGAGTAGGGTTCACTGGTTAAAACTGTTGCCAGTCAAGGCAAAGTAAACTCTCCTGCTCCTATTGGGTATTTCTAGATCTGCTTTTTTTTTTTTTTTAACCAGCAAATGGCCAATTTTATTTCAACTATGATTTTTATATTCCCCTTCCCCTAATGGACTATGTTGAAGCAAACTTCAGATAGCCCATTATTTTATGTTAGAGTTGAGTGTGCACTGTAAAAAAAAAAATGAGGACTATTTTAGCATCATTACGTTCCCCGTAAAACAACAATTCTTAATATTACTAAATGTCAACTCAGTATCCTGATTTCCCTGATTATCTCAGAAATGTCTGTTTACAGTTGGTATTATTTGATCTAGATCTGCTTTTATTTAGGTCAGGCCACCTAGATCAGATAGATGTTTTTGCATTAGATTATTTTCAGGCAATATTAGTGTTAGAGGTGGCATTTCCTCCCAAGAATCATTCTATAACCTTCCAAAAGCAGTGATGTTTGTAACTGTAAATCAAATTTCAAAATCTGAAAAGTCACATCTGATTTTCTTTTAAGAGAAAACATGATTATCTATCCACAAAGGCCATGTGCTGTTCACTTAAGGTCACCTCCTCTTTGGAAGGTGGGCTTCTGATTAGAAGATTTATTTATTTTATTATTATTATTATTTTAACATATAATGTATTATTTGCCCCAGGGGTACAGTTCTGTCAATCATCAGGCTTACAGATTTCACAGCACTCACCATAGCACAAACACTTCACTTAAGTTTTGATACTTCTGTATCAAATATATGTATTTGATGTATTTTGATACCATCTATTTTGATACCATTTGTAGTCTCCTTTTGTCTGGCATAAGGTCCTGTTCGGTAAACCAAATTTTCTATGTAATAGTTTTTTAAACTGCAGAATTATATAATTAGAGTAGAATTCTACTGAGACCCTAAGTACATTTTTTCATATTTATTTAAAGAGCACTTTAATGTACTGCAGTTTTATGTATAATTTCCTAATAATGATACACCAGTTTAAGCTAAGCTTGGATTCACTGAGTGGATCCTATCATGAGTTTATAAACCATGAAGGAAATTAGAATAGAAGGTGCCCAAGCAAACTAGTCAGTTAGTAAGTGTAGTAGTAGTTGATATAAAGATTATTTTAAATTGTATTTAGTTATTTCCATGGCAATATTTATCTCTTTGTGGCAAACTCTCATAGCTGAATTGCTTAATTATAATTTATGGAATTCCAATGCAGTTAAAATGTAGTGCAAAATCTGAGTTTAAATTACACATTTAAGAGGCATTGTATGATAAATCATGTAGCTCTTCGTTGTCACTTAGAACAATAGACAGTGTAACTGCAGTGAGCTCTTTTAGAAGTAATAACAAGTTCCAGTTTTGCATCTTAGTACTGACCTGAATTTACTCTTCTATCCCTCACATATTTTACTGAAATAGTTTACTTCATTCTTGTGTCTTGTTTTTACTTACATGTTCTACACCAAGGTGCATACTCCTTAGTTTCCTTACCTATTGCGACAGAATATTTCATGTCCCTATGGCTACTGCCAAGGCTACAAATAGAAGAAAACCTGTACTTGTATGCAACATTAAATCTTTTACTTAATGCAATGTTAAATTTTGCATGCAAAATTAAATCTTAAACATTAAATTTAAGTTTCTGTCTGCTGTTCCTTGTTATGGCTGCTTTTCTGTACTAATGAAGTATGCTTGATGGTCTTGTGGGGAAAAACACTTTCACTCCTTGAAATTTGAATGCTTTTTATAGTGGACTGGTTTACGTTAAACATTACAACTGACCTATCCACCTAATTAACCAAAAATATTTCAGCTGGACCTATACTTGCATAGACCTTTTGGACCTCATACAAACCAAATACATTGGGACAAATTTTTCTCTTCAGAGGATTGGTTTACAGAAAGCATCAGAAACACAGTCCTTCTATGTAGATGCAGTATATGTTGGACAGACTTCTACCGTCTCGGCGTGGGATGGTATGTTGTATCATTTCATATCTAGTTAAGCCTTCTAAATCTCTTGTATTAAAATCTCACCATGGGAATTATCTATATTCTTTAATTTAAATAGAAACATTGATCTCTAAATATTCATAACTCATTCTTTTTTCTCAATGTTATTATTTAAATCATGTTATTTTTTATTCTAAGGATAAATGTACCCTCAATTTAAACGTTGTCATGATAGCGAGAATTGGTCTTAATAGTCCTGGATTCTGTTTACAGATATACAAACGAGACAAACAGCTTCTTTTTACTTTGTTTGATTTTTGAGACACTAACTCTGAAGATATCTGTTCCTAAAAGTCAGCTATTGACTCTGACATCTGTTTGGTAAAATTTGGCCGAATATTTCCAGGGACTTAATGGTGATAATTAATAATACTTAAATGAAAACTTTATTTCTGGTAGTCTAAGCATTGTTTTTTAGTCATGTCATTAGACCCACGTATATGAGCTGTGATAATAAAATAATTAAAATTAAACTGTGACCTTTCAAAAAAGTCAACCTAATTCACCTTAAAAGGGACTACTACCATTTTTCAGAAGAATTTTGGAATCCTTTTCTTTGGAACTATTTTCAAGTGCAAGGCCATGAGTCAACTGGTAACAACTTAAATGTAACTATTTTATTTTTATTTATTTATAAGAATTTTATTTATTTATTTGACACAGAGAGAGAGACAGCAAGAGAGGGAATACAAGCAGGGGAGTGGAAGAGGGAGAAGCAGGCTTCCTGCTGAACAAGGAGCCCGATGTGGGGCTCAATCCCAGGACACTGGGGTCATGACCTGAGCCGAAAGCAGACACTTAATCACTGAGCCACCTAGGTGCCCCTAAATGTGACTATTTTAGAGTCCCTTCTTTTGAATCTGCTTTCACCAGGCCTACATGATGATTGGTGGAGCCCATATATAAGATAGCTCACTTGTGTCCAGATAAATGTAATTCATTAAATAACATGCCTTTAGCACCTATCATGTGGCAGGCACTGTGCTAGGTACTAAATAAATTGCTGTGAACAAGACTATCCTCCTGGTCCTGTCCTCATAGAGCACACATCCCAGTGAGTGCCACTTTCAGGGAACCCAGAGCAGAGGAGAACTAACAGGTCCACAGTAGGCTACATGGATAGCAGGGTTTTTAAATATTTTCTTTTATCTGATGAGGCTTATATGTTGACTGATTTTAGAGCTTTATATTCTAGAAATAAAAGTTTACCAAGCTCCAACAACTACTTGCCTTAAGATCTTTCTAAAATTTTATTTTACACAGCTTATTCCATGACATGGATGTAATTTGAGCAAATCCCATGCAATTTTATTTCCCATTTATTCTATGTTCTTTAGAAATGCCAAAGAGAAGACTTCCAGCATTAGCAAATAAAGGGATATTTTTAAAGAGCTTTCAGGTGAATCACACCAAAACTAATGGATCAAGTATGACCAACCAATATTCTATCACCATGACTTCATATAATTGCAGTTATAATATACCCATGATGGCTGTGAGCTTTGGGCAGGTAAGCCTAGAATTTTACAAGTTACTGTTTTCAATTCATGGGAGATTAGCTTTGGTCTAGCAAACTTTCTTTTTTATTTTTACAAATGGCTGACATACAGATGAAATATCTTTTAATAGGACAAGATAACTGTGCTAAAGATAAATGAAGAGTTAGAACTTGAGCATGAAAATTCATGTTCATTAAAAAAATCTTCAAAAGGGGCGCCTGGGTGGCTCAATGGGTTAAGCCTCTGTCTTCAGCTCGGGTCGTGATCCCAGGTTCCTGGGATCGAGCCCCAAGTTGGGCTTTCTGCTCAGCAGGGAGCCTGATTCCCTTCCTCTCTCTCTGTCTGCCTCTCTACCTGCTTGTGATCTCTCTCTCTGTCAAATAAATAAATAAATCTTTAAGGAAAAAAAAAATCTTCGAGAGATATATCTATGGGGAAAAAAAACAAAGAGAAATATTTCTCAAACAGTCAGATTTAAGTAGAGTTTTCACTGTTGACTTGAAAGGAAAAGTTGCAGGCTCTTTCAGTAAATGTTCTAAACAGAGATTGTTGAAAGAAAATTTGAGATTCTGCAATATTTTTAAAAATTGTTTCTGTTATTGGGCTGCCTGGATGGCTCAGTTGGTTAGGCATCCAACTCTTGATTTTGGCTCAGGTCATGATCTCAGGGTTGCGAGATCAGGTGCCATGTTGAGCTTTGCACTGGGTGTGGAGCTGCCCAAGATTCTCTTTCTCCCTCTCTCTCTCTGCCTCTACCATCCCACCTGCTGTCACACACATGTGTTCTCTCTCTTCAAAAAAAAAAAAAAAAAGATAAAATAATAAATGAATAGTTTCTGTTCTAAACACCATTTTTTGTTTATATCAAAATGGATACAGGGAAGAAAAAGATAGTTTTTTAAAATTCCAAAAGGATCTGAACAATTTTTTGTACTGTTTCAGTTATTTATAATAAGATCAGTATTAAATACTACAAGGATTTGTATTTTATTTTTATGTTTTTAAAGATTTTATGTATTTATTTTAGAAATAGAGAGAGAGAGAGAGAGAGTATGTGTGTGTGTGCAGGCACAAGGAGGAGAAGAGGGAGAGGGACAAGGAACTCTGACTCTCCTCTGAGCACAGAACCTGACAGTGGGGTTTGATCCCATGACCTTAAGATCATGACCTGAGCCAAAATCAAGAGTTGGACACTTAACCTCCTGAGCCACCCAGGAGCTCCCTATAAGTATTTTTAAATTTAATGTCCCATAAAAATATACAATGGATTAATATAATTTTCTATAATGAGCCAAAAAATATATAATAAGTTCAGGATTAGGGTTAAATAATAATTAAACATTATTAGAGTCTCAAAGAGTGTTTTGCTTAATCACACTCTGATTCTGTGATTAAAAATACTGAAAAACTGTAAGTACTCCACAAAAATTGCTTTATCCCATGCTGGTGCAATGTTTGAATCTTAGTATCTTCAAGATGAATGTCGTGTAAGTATTTTTCAGTCTTTTACTCTTAGCTCTGTGACAAAATGTAGTAACTAACTTAGGGGATTGTATTGTCAAAGCATCTGTGTCATCAGCTCCCAGTTTTCAAGATTGCTCATTAAAATTGGTAATTGTATGCTCTAGCTTTGGTTTTTTACTCAAGGGCAATTAAAGAATATGGGACATATGTTTGTGACCTTTAAAAAAAATTCAAATGAAAGATACATGCAGTAATGTGCACATATGTTAAATGTCCAGATCTATGAATTTTTTTTTTTTTAAGATTTCATTTACTTACTTGACAGAGAGAGAGAGAGATCACAAGTAGGCAGAGAGAGAGGGAGAAGCAGGCTCCCTGCCAAGCAGAGAGCATGATGCGGAGCTCAATCCCAGGACCCTGAGATCATGACCTGAGCCGAAGGCAGAGGCCCAACCCACTGAGCCACCCAGGCGCCCCTCTATGAATTGTTTTTAAAAATGGTAACTTTGAGGAAATTGTAGATTCATATGCAGTTGTTAAAAAATAGTAAAAAAAAAAAAATTCCTTTTACTTTTTACCCATTTGTCCCCAACAGTAACATCTCGTATAACCATAACATAATAGCACAACCAGGAAATTGATATTGATACAAACTACCAATCAGATTTTACCAGTCCTACATGCATTCATTTGGGTGTATGTATATATTGTATATATATGTGTAGTTCTGTACAGTTTCTTTTTTAAAGATTTTATTTATTTATTTGGCAGAGAGGGAGACACAGCGAAAGAGGGAACACAAGCAGGGAGAGTGGGGGAGAGAGAAGCAGGCTTCCTGCTGAGGAGGGAACCTGATGCAGGACTTGATTCCAGGACCCTGGGATCATGACCTGAGCCGAAGGCAGATGCTTAGCAACTGAGCCACCCAGGTGCCTCTAGTTCTGTACAATTTTATCACATGTGTACATTCATCTGTTGACCACAAGGATTCCTTGTGCTACCCTTTTATAACCACGGTCAGCTTCCTCCCTCCTGTTCCCCCTTAACTGGCAAACCTGCATCACTACAATCTTGTCGTTTCAACAATGTTATATAAAATGGAATCAGCTCTTACATAATCATACCAGTATACAGCCTTTTGAGATTGGCGCTTTTACTCAGCATATTTCCTTTGAGATTCCTCCAAGTTCTTGTGTGTGTATGGATAATTTGTTCATTTTGATTACTGAGTTGTAGTAAATGGTATGGATGTACCACAGTTGGTTTAGCTACTTACTCATCAAAGGACATTTGAGTTGTTTCCAGGTTTTGGCTACTATGAATAAAGCTGCTGTGAATGTTTATCTGTAGGTCTTCCCGTATGACATAAAATTTTCATTTTTCCAGATTAATTGCCAATTGGTGCAATTATGGGGTCATGTGGTAAGGACATGTTTAGTTTTGTAAGAAACTACCATATTCTTTTACAAAGTGCCTGTACCCTTTTACATTCCCACCAATGTTTGAGTGATCAGTTTCTGCACAAACTTGTCAGCATTGACATGATCACTACTTTTTTAATGTTAGCCATTCTGATGGTAGGTACTGGAGCTCATTTTGGTGTTAATTTGCCTTCCCCAACGGCTAATGATGTTGAACACCCATATATTCTCTTCTGCGAAATGTTTCTTCATGTCTTTTGCACATTTTCTAGTTGGGTTATTTACCTATTGTTTTTAAAGCTCCTTTATATTCCAGATATAAGCCCTTCCTCAGATACGTGGCTTTGCAAATATTTTCTCTAAATGTGTACCTTGCTTTTCCATCTTCTTTATAAGGTCTTTCACAGAATGAAAGTTTTTAATTTTGGTAACAGCCATTTTATCAATTTTTCCTTCTATGAATGATGCTTTTTGATTTCGAGTTTAAGAACTTTACACTTAGCCTGAAGTCTTAAATATTTTTCTATTTTTTTCTGAAAGTTTTATAGCTGTGCATTTTGTATTTAAGGTCATGATCCATTCTGAGTTAACTTTTGTACAAGATGTGAAGCTTTAGGTTGATGTTCTTTCTCCATTGAATTATTTGTGCACCTTCGTCAAGAGTCATTTGGGCATATTTGTGGAGGTATATTTCTGTATTCTCTATTCTGTTCCATTGCTCTGTGTGTTGATTCATCGATCAGTCTCTCCCTTGTCGCTGTATAGTAGGACAGTGTTGGATAGAGTGATTCCTCCTACTTTATTCTTGTGAAAAATTGAGCTATACTAGGTGCTGTGTCTTCTCATGTAAATTTTGGAACATACTTGTGTATGTCTACAAAAATCTTGCTGTCATTTTGATAAGAATTGCATTAAACTGATACATCATTTTGGAGAGAATTGACACTTTTATTGGGCTTGTAATTCACAAACAGGGTATGTCTCCATTTATTTAGATCTTCCTTACTCTCTTTCAGCAGCATATTTAGGTCCTCTTTGATGACTTCCATCAACATTTTGCAATTTTCAGGTCAGATTCAGTACCTGTTTTGCTAGATTTGTATGTATTTCATTTTCTTTGAAGCAATTGTAAACAGTCTGTGTTGTTAATTTTGGTTTCTACATGCTAGCTTTTGTATATAGGAATGTGACTGGTTTTTGTGTTGACCTTATATCCTGCAGCCTTGCTGAATCCCATGAATTTTTACAAAGTAAATGCGCTCATGTAACCACTACTCAGGTCAAGATAAAGAAAATCGTTAGGTCCCTAAGAGCCTTCCTTGTGCCTTCCCCTAGTCATTAAATTATTCCATCTCTACCCCTGGATAATCACTGTTTTGACTTCTACCACCAATAAATAGTTTTACTTGTTTTAAATCTTCATATCAATAAATTGTTATTTAATTTAATAATTATTAAACAATTTAAATTATTTAATTTTAAGCAATATGTGCTTTTTTGCATCTAGCTCCTTTTATTTGCTGTTGTGAGATTTATGTGTTGCACGTAGCTGTAATTCATTCTTTGTCATTGCTTTACCATATTCCATGGTGTGAATATACCACAATCTAACCATCCTATCAATGGGCTTTTGCCTTATTTCCATTTTGGCACTATTAGGAATAAAGCTGTGATGAACATTCTTGCATAGGTCTTCCGGCAATTATGTTTACTCCCTTCAGCGGGCAACGAGGCTTACAGTTTTAAATTTTGCAAGATTCACAGATGACTGCGAGGGATCAGAAGCAGGAGACTATCATTTTCACTGTTACAGTCTACGAATCTAATGTTACAATCTAGTTATAATCTATGAATTTTTATAGCACTGTTGCTTTTGTCAATTGATTGGCACTCAGCGTTAGGCTTTTCCTGAGTGTGGAACAGTTCTCTCTGCTGATTATATACTATCATATATTGTTAGTTTTATAGTCCCCATATGTTATTTCTCCAAAAAGAATTTTACTTCTTTGATAGCTAAGACTGGATCCTGTGTTTCCCTGCATCCCCACGGTGATTAGCATTGTGCCTGGAATGGAATGCCTGTTCAATAAATATTTGTTCATTGAGTGATGGAGGGTACACTGTGAATTAATGAGGTATTGCTGTGGTTCCAGCTGATTGCTGCCTAGATGACTGAGTTGACTTTGGCCTCATTACTGCAGCTATACAGGGATGGCCCGTGTTGATTTATGTGACTCTCCTTAATGTTCGGAAGAGTCCTGCATACCTGAGGCTCATTTATGTCATGTCCCAGGATTGTACGATAGTGAAATAGAAATCATGTTAGCCGTTCTTATGTTTAATCATTTTATCAATATTTATTTTGGAAATTAGAGAATCACAAATGAGACAGAGAATGAATCCATTTACAGAGGAAATAATTGGCCAGGGGAGTCAAAGATCCGCATTCAAAGAATTCAAGCCGCGTCCCCACCTCTAAGGGGCAGTTTTGACATTCAAGCTTATGGACACATTCTCAAAGGTATAAGACAAAAGTTCAGAACATTGATGTATATATATATATGTATCAGTTGGACAGTGCCAGTCTACACAACCATAATAAACATTTTGGTGTATTTCTTTCTAGTATGGTTTCTCTACATAATTGATATAGTAGAGATAATGTTAGTGATGTAAAGATAAATTATCCAGAACAAACTGTATTTTCACTTTTTCTTTATCGCCTCTCCAGATATAACAGGTTATATTTCCAAAAGTTTGTTTTTCTTTTATATCACTTGACTTATAGGTTATCTATAAAGTTAATATTAAAAATGAAAATATTTGAGCCTAAGTTATAATCTGAGGTATACTACTTATGTAACTTTTGCTTCCAAGAAATACAGAAATTCTTGGCGTAAATAAGATACAAATTTTATTTTTACTATATTGGAGGAGGACAGCTGGCTTATAAGTGATAACATACAGTACGCATTTCCTGTATTTTAGGAGTGAAATTTATTTGTGAATTTTTGACTCCTCCCATTTCCTGTCCTTCTCTGTGAGCAGGCCTTCCTGCCACGGTGTCAGCAACGGATTTACAATTTGCGCTCCAGAGTGTGGAAGAAGTGGGTCGCGTCTCAGTGACACGCGAGGGAAGCTGCGCTGGATACTCGTGGAACATCAAGTGGAGAAGCGCATGTGGAAAGCAGAATCTTCTACAGGTTCCCTCAGCTGGCTTGGTTTTCATTCTCTTCTGCGTGTTGCTTGCTCATTTGCAGCCTGCCTCATTTTTTTTTTCACCTTGCCCCATTTTTATGATATTTGAGACTATGTTTTAAAAAAATGCAAACTGTAGACTAAACATTAAAAAAAGGAAATTTGAGGAGAAGATTGTTCTTAATGAAGTTGACAAGATGTTCTCTTTCATGGAGAATTGCTCTTGGTACTTTATTTGCTGTCCCCTCTGGAAAGAGTCCAGGAATATGTGTTAGAAGACCCTTGGCAAGGGCAGAAGGAGGTCAGGGAGCACTATTCTCAAACTAAATCTGGGTATACTTTATGGGGGCACCAAGTATATCACCCTTGCTCCCTATAATTCTACCACCATCCCCTAGAGCTGTATGCTGGGGACTAGCGTATTTTCTGGTTCTGAAAATGACTTTCAAGTTCATGAGGGAGTCACATGTTAGGTTGCCATCTAATTACCTTTGCATAGTTAGAGTGTGAAGGGGGCAGGGAGGAGGGGTCAGGCCCAGAGCATGTGAAGAAGAGTCTAGAGGTGTCTGGGGGCTTAGATTGTCAAACATTAAGAAGATAATACTTTCAAGTGAATAGTGAGAATGTCAGGAAACAGTCTCTCTCATGCACCATTGGAAGAAAGTCAATTAGTATGACTTTTTAGGGGATTATGTAGTGGAGTCTGAATATAGATACCTTCTGATTTCACAGTCTCAACTATGTAACTCTATACTACTGAAATAATAACACAAATATGAAATGGTGTAGGCATAGAGATAGTCACTGCAGCTGTATCTGTAATAGTAAAAAGGTAGGAACCTATCCTGATCAGTGGAAGAATTGTTAAAATGCCACAGCCTTGGGACGCCTGGGTGGCTCAGTAGGTTAAGCCTTTGCCTTCAGCTCAGGTCATGACCTCAGCATCCTGGGATAGAGCCCCACGTCGGGTTCTCTGCTCAGCAGGGAGTCTGCTTCCCCGATTCTTTCTCTGCCTGTCTCTCTGCCTACTTGTGGTCTCTCTCTGTCAAATAAATAAATAAAATCTTTAAAAAATTTTTAAATAAAAAATAAATTGCCACAGCCTTCGCATGACAGCCATGCAGCCACACATAGACCCATGGGTATTGACCTGGAAAGATGTCCATGATGTAAGGTGGAAAAAATACAGCAGTCTCCTTACGAAACCATCATGGGAAAAAAAGGAGGAAAATGGGAAAGAGGAGGAGAAAAAAAAGTGTGTAATTGTAGCATATATTGTACACACATAGACTATAGATGTGGAAAATAGTAAATCATAAAGATATGGAGGCTATTTAAGAAAATGCAATGAGACTTAGAAGATTCTGTAGCTGAGCAGCTCTAGTAACTGGTCTTCTTGGTATCCCTGCTGGGTCTGTGCACTTAGCCCCTTTGCCTCTTTCCTGACCAGTCTCCTCGGCTTGCTCATCATTTCTGCTTCTCATCACCATTACCATTATGGTAGGCTTCTGGTATAGACAGTAGCTAACAAAGAGAGAGGCACACACAAGGCCCAGCATGGAGACCCCTATCTCTTTGTTAGCCACTGTCTATACCAGAAGCCTACCTTAATCGTAGAGAGATTTTGGAATGACCAAGTTCTACATATTGATTTGGTTTGATTCATTTTTATCATTGGCAAAAATATAATTCCACAAGTGGATGAAAAACCAGGATGTTCAGGGGTGAAAATGCTGAAGGAGAAAAGTTGACTTTCAGGTGGAAAGAGGAATAAATTATTCTACTTTTCAACAATCATTTGTCAAAGCAGTCATATTCAGAAAAGCATAGAATGTTCTGAGAAAATAAAATTTGGTAAATTCATTTACCTGAGACCTATTTTATTCTAAAAATTCAGGTTAATTAGTTACTTGATTCAACTTGTAATGATGCAATATATGATAAGGCAATAATCTTAGCATTTTATTGGGATTATGTTCACTTGTGAAGAGGTTCCTTTTTCAAAAATGTTGACTAAAATGTTTTCAGATCCTTTTTCTTTTTTTTTTAATTTTTTCAATTTATTTATTTTCAGAAAAACAGTATTCATTATTTTTTCACCACACCCAGTGCTCCATGCAATCCGTGCCCTCTATAATACCCACCACCTGGTACCCCAACCTCCCACACCCCTGCCACTTCAAACCCCTCAGCTTGTTTTTCAGAGTCCATAGTCTCTCAGGATTCACCTCCCCTTCCATTTTACCCCAACTCCCTTTTCCCTTCTTTCTTGGCTTTTATTCACTTTCAACCTTGCTTAATTTTAAAGAAAAATCTAGTGAGTTCATTTTATGATAGCCTTTCTAGTAAAATAATTTTGTGTAACAATAGATTAATGATTCCAATATTATTGGAGAAAAGACTAATATGACAGTTATGAAGATAAAAGAAGGTGGCTTGTTCAGACAACGCATACTTGGAGACCTACTTCGTATACCCAGCCAACAACCACAGGTATTTCTGAAACTTTCTTCATGACATTTAATACAATTTTAAATGTGTAACTACTTTGTAAGACATTAAAGACTAGATAAACAGCAGGGATGGGGTCTTTATTGTCACATGAATTTTTGTGTCAATGGTTGATCAACTCAATAATACTATTTTATGACTCTTGGGGAAATTATCTTCTTTATGATAAAAGAGTGGATTTTTAAGCTTAACTGCTTCCTGTTAGAATTTGAAAGTATAGTCTTTTATTTAATCTTTACATTTATTCTGTGAAGTGATTATTAATATTCTTTAATGATGAGAAAATTACCAGATAAGGAGTTTAGATGACTTTCTCAAGAGCAACCTTTATTTTCCTTCATAGCACCACTCACCCCTAGGTCATAATATGAATTTGATTTTTTTAAAAAGTGTATAGTCTTGGGATACCTGGGTGGCTCAGTCAGTTGAGTGTCTGACTTTGGTTCAGGTGATGATCTCGGAGTCCCGGGATCAAGCCCTGCATTGGACCCCCTGCTCAGCGGGGAGGCTGCTGGTTCCTCCCCCTCTGCCCCACTCGTTTCTCTCTCATGCACTCTCTCTCAAATACATAAATATAATCTTTACAAAAAACTGTATGGTCTTGCGCAACTATTTCTCTCCCACTAGAAGATAAATTGAGTGACATCAGGGATGTCATTGGTTGTTTTTAATGTTGTATTACTGTATTTTAACATTTACAACTGTGCTTTTGCATAGTAGGCACATTTGCTGAATGAATAATGGTCAAAGCAGAAAAAGTATAAATGAATAGACTAATTTTTGTAAACAAACATGCAAACAAACAAAATTTCATCATTTGTTTAAATCTTATGCATATTCTCCTTAGCCATGCTACCCCTGTTCTCCGTCTGTGTTTCTTTATTTGAAGGTTGAAGTCTATGTCAATGGAATTCCAGCTAAATGTTCGGGTGACTGTGGGTTTACATGGGATCCCATGGCCACACCATTAGTCCGAGCCATAAACCCATCTCAAGGTAATCTGCTTTTTAATGTAGCGTAGTGGGGTGGAAGACAACTAGCAAAAATGTAAACCACTAATGATTTTTTTTTAACATACTAGTTTCACCAACTCTGGCAAGCAAACATTTATACACAGTTAAAAAAAAAAAAAAACTATCAGATCAAAAAACTGTGAAAAGAGCACTTATTGCTTATTTTTGTTAAAAAAAAAAATCACATTTGAAGTTGAACTCCCCAGTCTTCTACTTTTGTCGTTTCACCATGTTAGATTCAGTCTCTAAAATTTCACTCTGATGAGCATTTTTGTGAAACTCTGCTCGCTGGGGTATTAACAGGAATCTTTCATTATATGAGACAACTTCTAGGAGATTTAGTACTAAAACACTGGTAATGAGACAGCTGCTGTTTAGTAAAAGAAAATAATTAGGTCCTAGGCTTGAGAACTGGAGAGAAAAATTATTGCCAAGAACTCAGTCTTGGGTGACACATTGTACCATATCTTCATAATATGTTATTACTTTAAAACACATGATTACACTTTGTGTCTGAATGTCCAAGTACTGAAATAAATAACAGGACTAAGGATTGTTAGGAGTAGTCTTTTGTTTTGTTTCAGTCAGAAAGATAAACTCAGATGCTATCATCACAGATTTAATCTTGGTGACTAGTAGGAAAATTCATCTGCTAATTAAATATCGGGGAAAAAAGGGAAATTTTAAAAACACATCTTTGTGTTGAATGAATATGTTCTTTAGACTTTTTTACAATAATGATACTACTTTGGGACAGTTCATGTCACAGGGGTCAAAACCATCAAGAATAAGAATTTGATTGGGACGCCTGGGTGGCTCAGTTGGTTAAGCAGCTGCCTTTGGTTCAGGTCATGATCCCAGCATCCTGGGATTGAGTCCCACATCAGGCTCCTTGCTCAGCAGGGAGCCTGCTTCTTCCTCTGCCTCTGCCTGCCATTCTATCTGCCTGTGCTCGCTCTCTTTCCCTCTCTCTCTCTGATAAATTTAAAAAAAAAAAAAAAACTTAAAAAAAAAAAGAATAAGAATTTGATTAACTTTCATTTGGTTGTGGTCCTTTGATATTTTTACATCTATCCTTGTATCTTATAATGAATTTCCATTTTTATATGAACTTCCTGAAAAAATTGTTTCTTACTATAAATAATTAGCAATCTGAATTGCCTTTTGCCTTATTTTGATAAATTTAAAAATAATGGAAATATAAGTATAAATAATGCAATAAAAACACCTATAGTCTCTTCATTGAAAATTAGCTCAGTTAACATTTTGTCATATTTACTACCAGTCATTAATTTAAGAAAGGAAATATTATAGGAATAGCTAATGTCCTCTTGAGACACAATCGCTGGTTCTAGTGCCTACAGATCTCCCCAGAGGCTGTCACAATAAGTAATTTTGTATGTATTCTTCCATGCCATTTTTGCCTTTTGTATATCAGATGCACATATGGTGATTTTGCCAGTTTTTTTAAATTTATGAAAAAGATGTTGAAATGTAAATATCAGAGCTATTACACTGTAAATATCTTTTGCATATGATTTTTGTCATTCTGCATTCATTTTGAGAAATATTTATATGGTTTTATGCATGTCCAATTCATCATCTTAAAATACTTCATGAACATACCAATTTATTTTTGTCTCTATTGAGAGACATTTAGATTGTGTCCAATTTTTTGCTTTTACACATGACTGTTTTGAGGTTTGCTGCGTGAAATCTCCTGTTGTATACATGCTGGAGCTGCTTTAGGGTATATGCCCAGAGAGAGAATTGCTGGATAATAAACAAATTAGTGTGTATTCAGTGTTTTAGGTGACCAAATTGCTCCCCAGAGTGCCTATACTTGCCATAGGCATGAGAGTGCTATATTCCCCACATCCTTTGTTGAAACTTAGAATCATCAGCTTCCTAATTTTGGCCAATTTGTTGGGTGAAGAGGTTCTCTCATCATCATCTTAATTTTTCTGTTCTCTGATGAATTATGCATGTGACCATCTTCTCATATGTTTCTCAGATATTTGGGTCATTTCTTCTGCAAATGGCTTGTTAACATCTTCTGTCCACTTACCAGATTGTCTTTTTTCTGTTGACTTATAGCTGGGTATTATATATTATGTTGACCAATCGTATGCACAGGTATGAACCTGAACTTTGTTTATCTTATAGGTATCTTGCTTATGGAGCCTTTTCAGTCATTGATTTATTCCAATTTATTATATTTTCCTCTATGATTAACCATGACTTTTTAATCTCATGTAAGAGACCCATCTATGCATTAAAGTTAAGAGGTTCACATTTTCTTCTAAAATTCTAGAGTATTGCATTTTTCATTCTTAGCTATTTAAATCCATGTGGAATCCATATTGTATGTGATGTCATATAGGTAGGGTGACTATACCATTTACCAATCAAATCTGGACGTTAGAGTGAATGGAAAAACAGTAAGTACAAGATGCTGAGACGGGGGGTGTACCCTGGTCGTATCTCAGGCACTTTAGCATATGTGTTACCCAAGACAGAAAGTGCCACAACACATATGGTGCAGTTCATCCTTTTCTCATGATTTTGGGATAGCTCTTCTGTCATATAGAGATGACTGTTTATTTGTCATCATAGTAGTTTTCCTTTCCTTATGCCATTCCATACTTTAGTAGATAATTCTTCTGCTAATCTCTATTAACCTAGATTTAAAACATGAAGCAGGGACGCCTGGGTGGCTCAGTTGGTTAAGCAGCTGCCTTTGGCTCAGGTCATGATCCCAGCGTCCTGGGATCGAGTCCCACATCGGGCTCCTTGCTTTACAGGGAGCCTGCTTCTCCCTCTGCCTCTGCCTGCCATTCCCGTCTGCCTGTGCTCGCTCTCTCTCTGACTCTCTCTGATAAATAAATAAAATCTTTAAAAAAAAAAAAAAAGAAGAAGAAGAAGAAGCAATGTAGAGGAATTCAATGGGAAAAAATTTACCATTGAGAAATATGTGGTTTTCCCCACTGTTTTCTTATAAGCTTATTGTTTATCGCCTTTAGAAGTTGGGCTTTTCTCTGCAAAGCATTTGATTTCATAACAACAAATTCTGTGGGTTTTGTTGTTGTTGTTGTTGTTGTTTTAATACTGTTGTTTAAAATCATCATTTTCAGGGTCCTATGAAGAAAACACAGTTCTAACCATATCAGGCTCTGGATTTTCTCCCAATTCAGCTATATCAGTCTCAGTCGGACCAATGGCTTGCTCGCTTCTCTCTGTGGTTGGTAGGTCCTTTGTAAAATTGTTATTATTAGATCTAATTGTTTTTCTCTAAGAGAAAAGAGGCTCAAAGAGCAGTATTATAATAATATTTCTCCTATGGAGTACGCTATGGGGGCATGAAACTGACAAACTTCTGTGGATGAATGCACTATCTTTTTAATCTTTGGTTATAACCACAAACTCTTTCAGTGCTATACAATGTCTTTATCCCATAACAGCTAATTTTTGTTCTTTTCCCCTCATAGAGTGATTGTATAAAAGCTTTCCTTCTTTGGTTTGTCTTTAGGACACAAAAATAAGACGCTGCCATGCTGCTGTTCCATGGTTCCTTCTGCCCATGCTTTGACAGTGTCACTTTAGTAAAGCATCAAAAGGACATGGCTATCTTCCCTGACTACTAGTCCAACAAAATCTCTATCCATTAACCCAGAATTTCAAGATTATTCACTTTTTCAACTCTTGAAAAAGTTAAAACCATGATTATTTATTTCCCTAAAAATTATCTTTCACAATCCTTGGTATTTTCCTTAACTTTAATAGGTTGGAATTACATAAGCAATGCACCTTCCATATAATTAAGTTGTTTTTAATTCAGATCCTCTGTGTATTCTTGAGATCTAAGTCAATAATGCACCTGTAATATAAATGTACATATACTGTTCTAAATAAAGTGTGAAGGTTTTCATTTAGGTTTTCATCACCTTTCTTGATGAAACCTGGTATTTTTGCCACAGTGGGAAACAGGAGCAAATTGTTCTTTTTTTTTCTAACCATGTCTGATTCATAACATCAGGTAACTTGTAAAGACTTTTGCCCAATTAATGTATGAGTAGTTTTCCTTAGATACATTTCTTGGGGTATAAAAATGAAGGCCAATATTTATATTTGCAAATATAGAATTTCAGTAATTTTATCTTACAAACATATTTAACCATGTTTTTCTTTTTTATCACAAGAAAATGAGATCCAATGCCAGATTCTGAATGGAAGTGCTGGCCATTTCCCAGTTGCTGTATCTGTAGCTGATGCTGGACTAGCACGGAATGTAGAGGGTGAGGAATTCTACTTCACTTACCAGAATCGGATCTCATACATCTGGCCCACTTCTGGCAGCCTGGCAGGTAATAGTTAATTGTTCGAAACCAAGAAAATTGCATACATTCCTGTCATTTCACTGTACTGTTTCTAGAACAGGGTGGAAGGAGTGGAACCCCAAGCTCCCTCACATAGAACAAAAGAGGCTCCCCTTTTGGAAGGCACAGTGCTTAAATGGCTGACTAATTCTTTTGTTTCTTTTGAAGCACAAGTCAGGGTGACTGGTTGTACTTACATCTTAGGTTATTGAATTAATATCATCAATTATTACATGTTTCTATAACAAGCTCATCAATTATGTCAGGATAAGATTTATTAGTTATTATTCTGCTTACCAGCTGCTCCATTTGTAACCACAGTCTCCGTGGAGCTACTTGACCCAGAAAAAGTTCCAGGAACAAATCAGGGGAAAGAAGGCTGATGCAGAAGATGGAAAGAAAATAACACATTTTTCCTGTCCTGCTTACTTCTTTTCCCTTTGTTAGACCATGCTTAGTTTTGGATTTTTGCTTTGGTCTTGATCTTTTCAGTGTGTTTTGTGTTCTTATTTTACTTTATTTTTGTTTTGTTGGGATTTTTTCTTAGTTCCTTTTACTTACAGATATTAAAATTTGAGATTTGGGAAGAGTCTTAATTCACTTTCATTCCCACCCACAGAATGGGTGAGCGTATAAGAAGAGCATAATTGGGTGCCTGGGTGGCTCAGTGGCTTAAGCCTCTGCCTTTGGCTCAGGTCATGATCTCAGGGTCCTGGGACTGAGCCCTGCAATGGGCTCTCTGCTCAGCGGGGAGGCTGCTCCCCACCCCCAACCTGCTGCTCTGCTTAATTGTGATCTCTCTCTCTCTGTTAAATAAATGAATAAATAAATAAAAAGAAACAGCATAATTTCTCTTTAGGATGAAGAGGACTATATGGAAAATAGCAGTTCTTGCTAGTGATGCCACAGAGCAAATGGTGGTTCCAAATATGTTGTTTCATTAAATCACTTAGCTCACTTCCTTTATGGCTCCAGACTTTAAGAGCTCTGGCTCCCGGATGTGGTAGTGATTATATACATCTTGAATCTGGGCCGTGATTATTTGCCAACACATCTCTTGATGATTAGAAAATTCTTGAATGATGAGTTAGATTCTTGACCAAGTTCCCTTTTGTTATTGTTGATCTGTTACCGTCATTGTTGTTTCCTTTTGAAGGTGGAACTCTTCTGACTGTATCTGGATTTGGCTTTAATGAAAATTCAAGGGTATTAGTTGGAAATGAAACCTGCAATGTGATTGAAGGGGATTTGAATAAAATAACCTGCAGAACACCAAAAGTAAGGCATTTGATTTCAGTCTTTTTTTTTTCCCTGAAAACTTATGAAATCTCAGTAGGTTAAACAGGTGACATTTTTACCTAGGAACTGTGGCTTTAAGTGTTGTTCTGTATTTCTTTAACATTCTGCTATCTATTTCTAGATACATTCTGCTAAGATGTATCTAGAATGTAGATATCATTCTAGATATCCACATTCTACATACATACCATTTAGAAAGACAGACACATAAATCCGTAATAATGTGTTCCACTTGAAATGATAGAAGTAGATACAAAGTAAAAATAAAATATAGTGAAGAGAGGCTGTCAGAAAGAGCCTATCAGAACTCAAAGGATGAATGAGAGTTGACCAAGTAAATCCAAGGATGAAAAAACTTCAGTACTAAGAATCTAAAAAAAAAAATTCAGAGAAGCAAATCTAGATATTTTTTGTTTCTTAAAAAAGAATATATATCTTTAAAAAGTTTCAATTTGTCAACAATAAGTAAATAAATGCTGCCCCAAAAAAACCCGTGTAAAATTCCTCATGTAATATTGTATTTTAGCATGAATTATTGTTTTTTATTTTTAAAAAATAGTGTCTAAATTTAAACCAAAACTCTTGTTTGCTTATTATGTGCAAAAGGATGCTGACACCAATAACTAACACTAAAAAAATTGAGCAGACTCAATGTGGGTATTATGTAGTTGAAATCTATAGGAAAAGTAAATTTGAGTATGTGTTAGACCAAACGATGATGAAAATTTGGAGGATATGGTAAATAAAAATTTTGTTTAAATTATGCCATTCAATTAAACACTGAGTACACCTAAAACAAATACTAGATACTGGAAAAGCATTTTTTCCTAATTGGGAAGCGAATAGATATTACATCAGTGAAAGCGCCAAATATTTTTCCAAGTGTCTTAGTCTCAGATTCTGAAACTAAGTCAGCAAAAAAGATAAAATAATGTGATTCTTCAGTGAAGAGGAATAAAAAATTACATTTGAGTATATTTTAAGAGCAAAATGTCAAAACTTTAAACACCTTTGCTTTATCAGTTTAAAAAAGTCAGTTGTCTGGGGCACTTGTGTGGCTCAGTCAGTTAGGTGTCTGTCTTTGACTCAGGTCATGATCCCAGGATTCTGGGACTGAGCCCTAAATTGGGCTCCCTGCTCAGCGGGGAGTCTTCTTTTCTCTCTCCCTCTGCCCCTCCCCCTGCTTCTGCACTTGCTTTCTCTCTTTCTCTCAAATAAATAAATAAAATCTTTTTAAAAAATTAAAAACATAAGAGTCACTTGTCCAGAGCTGCTTAACTATATTGCAGAGCCCTTAGGAACCCAATAATATGTATGCATTCAAAATGGTCATAAACACTCTCAAAACCACTACATCATATACCTTTACCTAAAAAATTAAAATATGTAGCCTACATTGGATACTACAGCTTTCTAATTATCTGAAGATGATTCTGATTCATGAATTTGAAACCAAACATCTTCAGCAGTTTATTTTGAATAATTCTATTTGTTTTTAGCCATTGGATTTCTTCATCTCAACATTTAATATTTTCTAACTTTTTTCTTTTTGTTTCAGAGAATTGAGGGTACAGTTGATATATCAGTTATTACCAATGGATTTCAAGCCAAAGCAAAGGATGCTTATAGTTATAATTGTTTACAGACTCCAGTTATAACTGATTTTAGTCCAAAAGTACGAACAATACAAGGTAATAAAAATTTCAATAAGATCAGTCATTTGACATATCTATCTATCTATCTATCTATATATCTATATTAGGTATATATATTAAAATACATATGTATATGTAAGGTGTATATACATCAAATAAAGTAAACTATTTCTAGAAAGGTTATAGAAACATTCTTCTACAGTTGTTTCTTAAAGCAAAACCAGCCACAAGTTATATTTTTTTAAACATAGATTAGTCTATTTATTATTTCACTTTGAACATGTGTAATAAGGAGAAAAATATTAGGTTTTTCAGAAAGCGCTTTGTCATCTTTTTCCCCCCTATGAAACAATTTAACATGAATTTTTCTCTACATGGTAGCTATCAATTCTTTCATTGATTTTATTTTTCTTGCCTCTGTAAACATTAGGTTTTCCTAAATACAATAAAAGATAAGAAATGAGTTGGTTTACTTAATATGCAAATTTTATGCCACAAAATGAGTTGAATCCTCTTGTAAAAAAAAACCTTTTATTCTCTTTTAAAATAATAGGAGAAGTTAATTTAACAATTAAGGGTTATAACTTTGGAAATGAACTCACACAGAAGGTGGAGGTATATGTCAGAGGAAAACCCTGCCAGATTTTCCAGTGGAATTTAACAGATATTAGATGTCTTTTGCCCAAGTTGTCTCCTGGAAAACATGATATCTATGTAGAAGTCAGAAACTGGGGCTTTGCCTCAACAAGGTATAGTAATGATCATAAACTTGAAGAGTTGTAGAACATATGGGCTTAATGGTTTGGGGATAAGAAAAGAGTCATTAACTTTATAATATTTCAGTTGCTTTTTCCACCTATCTACATCTCCTTTTGCAAAGTGTTCTGTGAATATCCCATACAGTGCAGTATGTGCTTTGTTTTTTTTTTTTTAATTTTTAATTTTTATAAACATATATTTTTATCCCCAGGGGTACAGGTCTGTGAATCACCAGGTTTACACACTTCACAGCACTAACCAAAGGACACACCCTCCCCAGTGTCCATAACCCCACCCCCTTCTCCCAACCCCCCTCCCCCCAGTATGTGCTTTGTTTTGAGACCAATGCCATTCAGGTTAGGTTGTAAGATTCTCTGTGGAACTGGGTTTATGTATATATCACATGCTTTTCATTCATTCTGGAAACTCTTACCAAGCAGTTAGTAAGGGGCAGGCACTTGCTTGGTGCTGGATTTGCTGTGAAGAATAAGAGGGACTTGTCCTCTGCTGTGAGTAATGCCCACGGTTTTGTTGGGGAGGCAGATTTCAAACAGAAGATTATATCAGTAACTTAATTATAAGTGTGAAAAAGACTATGAGGAAGAGGTAGCAGGTCTGTAAGAGCGTATAACAAAGAGCACTAACTTTTCCTAAGGGACAGAAAAGTGTTCTCTAAAAGGTGACAGTTAAGCCAAGAAATGGGTAGGAAATGCCCATAAAGGAAAAGATAGACTCCTTCTCCTTTAGGTAACTGTTCAGTATTTTCTTCCTGGAAGCTGTTTGTCAAAATTTTAGTGATATTTTAGTTCTGGCATCAGGAAAGTATTGGTTTAGAATACTTAGAAAATGAGGAAACTGAAATTTAGGGATTAAAAAAAAAAAAAAGGCAGGTACACCTGACGTCAGAATAGGAGGGATTATTACAGCAGAATCTTGAGGTGAAGGACTGTGAGCAACAGTAACTATGAAGCCCAGAGCTCCATCCCTCTTCAATTCACAGGGCAGAGTTCACTTGGGTTCTAGAAGAGCTGTTGTTTGTGCTCTGGCATGATGGAGATAATGAACGGAATTGACAGCATATAAAACTGGGATATTTCAGTGACGGTTGAAGAAATACAAATTCAGTTGTGCTGAGAAAGTGAAATAAAAGTTAGCACAAAGACTCATTTTACTTACGATGAGAGCTGGGTTGTAGGATTCTACTCTAAATATCAGGTCAGAAAGGCAATGTTCATTTTGATGGCCTCCTGGCAGACACATTGACTGTAACAAGACAAAACAAATTTTAAATTCTCTCACTGAAATAGTGGGAAGGGAGATCATGACAGGTCTCCAACATACATAGAATAATAAACTCAAATTAGTTGCACAAAACTTTTATTTCTTATATAAAATGTGTGTAATTTCATCTCTATGCTCATAGATAAGGCATCCTTTATGGCTTACACTAATGAATATATAAAATATCTTAAAGGACATCATATTTTTCTTGTGACCTGGGTTCTCATAACCGTATCTTTCTCATAATATTTTACAATGCTCCATCTCAAATTTTTCTTGCCATGGGATTTTTAGAAATTTAATTTTCATTGTTAGGGAAAAACTATTATTATGTATTATTCTTATATGTAGTACATTGTTACTTATACAATATGTTACTATTAAATATATACACACAGATACCATCCAACCAAATTAAGGTCATGCTAATTATCAGATTATCTAGTTCAAAAAAGTAATGTCTAATTAAATATTCAACTACTTCCTCTTCCTAAATAAAT